>NW_022631272.1:0-120000 GCF_010015895.1 Lontra canadensis | reverse complement strand
CCCCTGTGATCTCTCTTGCTCTCACTCTCTTTCAAATAAATAAATAAAACATTTAAAAAAATAAATAAATACAAGGGAGCTTGATCAAGTCAGGTACCACTTCTACTTTCAGAAATGCCCACTTTGCAGCTGTTTTTGAAGATCAGGTAAGAGAGCAGATCTTAAAAGGATAATTATTGACACGAGAATCTTTATATTCTTGATCTGACACTGGTCTAGTGGTGGAAAGTTATGTTCTGGCCAGGTCATTTCATTTGGGTACAGCTGAACACTTGACCCCCAGGTACCTGAACTTGGAAAGAAAAGGTCATATTCTTGAACGGGAATTGCAAGAATATATAATTTCTGACCCTTAATCTGCCATCATTGTCTTTTGCGTGGTCTCTGTCCCAAGAGCCATGTTATGTAAGCTAGTAAACAAGTCCTTCAAGTTTTAACAAAAGCTTAGTAAATGGCAAGTTTCTTTTTCATTAAAAAACTGGCAATTCTTTGCAGATTATCTCCCACTTGGTGGTATCAATGATCATGAATATAAAGCAGAGCTAATAGATTTTAAAAGTAGCACAAGTTCTTAATATTTTGTATTTCTTGCCAACTTACATTTCTTGAGATTGGCCAGGACAATGAGGGGTATACACATTAATCCACTTTTGCTGATTTCTTAATGCACTGGGCTTTTTCTCTTGTACTATTTGCTGCAGAAGGGAAATGGGCTCAAAGTGGTCTATCTTCAACCTAGACTGGTAATAGCCACCAACATTTCAAAAAGCCTCACTCTAAGGTGTTTTTTTCCCAAAAAAGTGGTCCTAGGGAATCCTGCCCTGGGAAGGTTTTGGCATATGAATCTCTGTGATGTATTACATTAGATGGGCCTTGGACACAGGTCTGAGTAGAACAAAACCAAGGTTAAAGTACGGGGCCTTTTCTAAGTCAAATAACTTCTAAGGAATTTATCAAATATAACTTCTACAGTGTCATTGGAGAAGTGAAAAATAATACTAGAAGTCATTGTATTCCCTGCTCGAGATTTTGGACAGTTACATTACTTTAAAATATATCTGTGTTCATGGCTGTCAGAAGAAATCCTAACAAAATCCACACATTTGCCACATCCATTACCACTGTAAAGAATTGCTTTGAAATGCTTGCTCTAACAGTTACACAGCTTCTACTTCCACATCTGAGGCTGGACGCTTCTAGTTTTGGGCTCACAGTCTCCACCAGAGGAGACACACCATGGCACGGGCCCTGCCAACCCCAGGGGTCTTGCTTACAATGAAAAATAATAGCAGTTAGGGGCACCTGGTTGGCTCAGTGGGTTAAGTCTCTGCCTTCGGCTCAGGTCATGGTCTCTGGGTCCTGGGATCGAGCCCCATGTTGGCTCCCTTCGCCCTCTCTCTTTGCCTGCCTCTCTGCCTACTTGTGATCTCTCTCTCTTTCTCTCTGTTAGATATATAAATAAAATCTTTAAAAAAGAAAGAAAAAGAATAGCAGTTAATGTCTTTTGAGCAGTTAGTGTTTACCATGCTTTGCATATAAACAACATGTACTAGCTAGTCAAAATTTAATCCACTGAACAGAACTACGTGGCCAGTGATAGGATTCTTCATTTCACTGATGAGGAGAGAGACCTTAAGAACTTAGCCCATGTCGCATAGACAGTGAGTAAAAATGGGGTTCAAATCCAGCTTGTTGCTGACTCTAGAACACCCTGCTTGTCCTCACACATTCACAGACAGTCAGCATTGTTTGGGAGGAGCTAGTGGAGAATTGGCAGCCTGTTTCTGTTTGACCAAGAGCATAAAATAATTTTAATTGCCTTTATTATTTATTTTTATTTTATTATGTTAGGTGAGTCACCATACAGTACGACATTAGTTTTTGATGTAGTATTCCATGATTCACTGTTTGTGTATAACACCCAGTGTTCCATGCAATCCGTGCCCTCCTTAATACCCACCACTGGGCTCACACATCCCCCCGCCCCCCCGTAACCCTCAGTTTCTTTCTCGGATGGAGTCCATAGTCTCTCATGGTTCATCTCCCCCTCTGATTCCCCCCACCCTTCATTTTTCCCTTCCTTTTCCTAATGTCCAATGCTACTAATACCAAACATAAAAACTTCCAAAATGTGTACTATAAAAAGAAATTCTGATTGGACTGAATGCATACCGTCCCCAGGGTTTGTTATGCTAAAGCATCCAATAGTCATCACTACAAATTCCTCGAGAAGCCCCATCACCAACATAGAATCCAAACCATGAGAACTAAGTCCCCCTAATCTCTGGGCCTTCCTTTTATAAAGTCTAGTTTTTAAAACATCCCCCTTGCAACTAAGGTGCCAATTCTACAGAAACTCACAATGTGGGGCAATGTCTTTGCAGGAGACACGTGTGAGAAAAACCTGGGGGAGAGCCCAGTTCCTTGGTGGAGTGGATTCTGCATCTTAGGAACACCGGGCAGAAGGAAGTGTTTTACAACCGTCACGCTTAGTACAACACCTGGATTCCTGGATGTTTTCTTCATGCTTTGCAATCATTCTCCTTTAAAAATATACAGTAATAATGACACGATCATCTTGTTTTGTGCTTAATAATGAGACAGATAAAAACCGTAGCTACTCATGAGTGCAAAAGTGAAAAAGAAAAACGGCAAACAAAAAAGGTAAGTCATTTGTTGTAAGAACCTACAAATAAATTAAACCTTGCCTAAGATGTATTGATTTTATGTGGCCTCGCCTGTAGAATAATGTCAAGGGTTCCTGACAATCCATTACATTCAATAGGCAAAATCTCCTTATAATTTTTTTTCTGTTTCCTGAACGATGTATAATCTATTTTTTCCTTGATGAAAAACCAATGCTTTATAAGCTTGAAAATTCTTTAAAGTCGTGAATAAAGCTGACACTTTCTATGTGGAGAAGTTTCTTCTGATCACTTCTTCAAACTCAAAGATGGAGAAAAATTAGTTATAACCAACTCTGCACATAACGTGCCAAATCTGAATGCACGTATACTTGCCAAATCTACCAGCCCAGTCCAGCAAACTGGAAATGATTATTGGGTTGTCTTTGTTACAAAGTTAAAAATGGCATGCTGGCTGGGGTGAGCGCTTTGCATTTTTTTTATTAGAGATTTCAGGAGTGAGGAAGAAAACTTAAAAAAGTATAGATTCCTATCTAATTTTCCATGAAAAAGATGCACTTCTCAGTATCTTTGGGTCATTATTGGGAACTCATTCTTTACTGCGAATACTGGAAGTGACTCCATAGAATGCATTTTAAAAGAGTGTATTCACCACCATAGATGCGTTTCTAAAGCCTAAGACGATTTTTACCATGAAAAAATAAAATGCCTCTGTCTACATTGATGCTGAAGGGAAACAAAGATAGATATAACAGTTGTAGTAGAAGAACAAATAGGCCAATCCTTTTCATCTTTAAATGTGCAATGACTTGGGGTGCATGTGTGTGTTCATGCATGCGTGTGTTTGTCTGTGTGTGTGTGTGTGTATGTGTGTGTGTGCGCGGAGCCACAGTGCTCCCCGGCCATGCATGTTCTCCTCCCGCTGATAGTCTAGTAGGAGGGAAAGGAAGACACTGGAAATCTCCTAACTGACAAGGTTTTCATTTTTAGTGTTTAATAGTGGTACCTGATTTTGAAATTGGCAATTGAGGGTTGCGTGGTGTATCAGGCAATGGGATTCTAGAATTTCATAGTTGTGTGGCTCTGCAGAGGGCTGCCTGGCTGGTGAGAGTTTGGGAATCCTGCATCAGTTAGGATTCCCACGTCTTACACTTTCTGGTCTCTTGGTGGTGGCCACTTGAGTCTCCGGATTTAAGCTCCACTTCCTTAGAAACTCTCCCAGGCTACCAAACGCCACTGAACTCAGTGACCAGATGACAGGGGAACTGTGGCTTCGCAAATGTCCTCACATACCACTATCAGGGAACGTGGGCCACAGGAAACTCCAGCTCGAGGAATGACGTGCATGTCCTAGGAAACCCTGCATCCTGGCAAGAAAGCTAGAGGCATACAAAATTTCTTCTCCGTATTTGGTGAAATCCAGAGACTTGAGGCAGGCAAGTAATGCAGATGAATGAGTGAGCCTCTACGGCTGAAATGGACCAAAGGGTCCTTCACAAATGTATTCATTCACCCAGTCCATAAATGTCCAGTGACCGTCTGTTATGGGCAGACACTGTGTGGGGCAGTGGGATCAAAAATAAGTGGGGTCCCATTGTGTTCCCAGACCATGAAACAGGTCCATGGAAACAGAGTTGCAGAGCAAAGCCATGGAGGGATGCAGGCATGGGAGGTAAGGGCCAGAAGAATGAACCATGGCTGCCTGCCGTAGAAGCAGAAGTCTCACAGAGAAGATGGGTCTTTAAGGGTCATGAAGAGAGATTCTCCCATCTGAATGCATGAGGCAGGCAGAGGATACAAGTGGACAGCGTGACGGAGAGGCCCAGAGGCCAGACAAGTCAAGGTCAGGAAGACCTCTGGAGGATACATCAGTGACAGTTCATGATGCTGGCGCTGCTGAACAATGTGAGGAAAGATTTGATTAAACTTCTCGGTTGGGGCCGAGAGAGCATGGGGCAGAGGAAACTGGTTAGGAGGTCACTGCCAGGTCCTAGGCGAGAGGCTTCGTAGCCTTTGTGTCTCCTGCCTCTGCCCCTCCCTGGCTCTTTCTCGTGGGTCTTTCACATGAAGAGATACCTCTCCTCCAGTCTAAAATTCCCTGGTCTTTATTCCCTACTTTCCCCCCATTTTTCCTTCCCAGCTCAGCTGGGAAACTGAGAGCTCAGTGGCCCCCCCGGAAACTGCCCTAGCCCAATCTCCAACGGTCTGTTAACTGTCCGACTCGATGGATGCGTGACGGGCCTCTTCCTAAATGGCCTCTACAACATGTAACATTACTGACCATTCGTCCTTCTCAAGATACTCCCCTCTCTTGAAATGGTACCATACCCCCTTTGGCTTCTTTTCCTACCACTCTCTCCACAGTTTTAAAAATTTTGCATGGTCCCCTCCATTCTTGACCAGCCCTATAACTCTTCTCATGTCACCCTTTCCTTCACCCAGCCTTGAGTCTATACCAGAGTCACCTGGATGGCTGGATCCCAACCTCCCCAATTCTGACTCCACAGGTCTGGGGTGCGGCCCAGAATCAGCAGAACAACTTCCACGCAATGCCACTGGCCTGGGGCCACATTCTGAGAACTGCAGCCTTGAACCATCCTTTCTCTGGCCGTGGCTTTGGCGACCCACTGCACTGATGGTTTACTACCGTGGGTGTTCCCCCCACCCCCTCACACTTGGATATCCCCTTTCCACATTTCTATCCCAATAGCCCCAAGGCCTCAGAAACGTCATGTGTCCAAAATACAGTGAATTAAATCTCCCTTGTTCTTCCCTTTCCCTTTCTGCTCCTCCTCCTATGTTTACTCTTAGAGAAAGGCACCTCTCCTCTGATTTAGTCTCCACATGTCACAAGCTCCCAGGAATTAAAACTTGCCAAAATCTCTGGTTTGCACACTACCCACCCACCCTCCCCATCCCCGTGCCCACTGGTACTGCCCATGCCTGTGCCCTCACAGGACTCCTCATCTCCAGGCATGCTGATGTACCCCCAGCAAATGTGTTCCTTTTGCCTGGATTCCCTCCTTTATCATAGCTAACCCCTGACATCCATACCTATTGGCCTTAATATGTGCACTTTTTAATGTGTGCTGTCTTAGCTTGGGCTGCTATAGCAAATTACCATACGCTGGGGGTGACTTTCAAGAAATGTTTATTTCTTACCGCTCTGGGGGCTGGAAAGTCTAGGATGGACGTGCCAGCTGATTCACTGTGTGCTGAGACTTGGTGTGTGGATAGCTGCTTTCTTGCTATATCCTTACCCACTGGAGAAAGAGATCAGCTCTCTCCTCCTCCTCCTCCCCCTCCCCTTCTTCCTCTTCCTTCTCCTCTTCTTTTTTATCCTCTGTCTCTTCTTATAAAGGCACTGATCCCATTCATGAGAGCTCTACTTTCATATTCTAAATAACTTCCAAAGGCCCCACCTCGAAATATATCACATTGGAATTAAGGCTCTCACACCTGCATTTGGGGGTGGGGGTCACTAACCTTCAGTCCGTGGTATGCTCTGTTCTCATTTTAGAAACACCGCTCATTTAATTTTAGTAGCACCAGTGCCTACGAATGTGGAAGGCACCCTGGATGGACCATTATTTTGGTGTTTTGACCTGACTTAGGTTCCTGGGAAGAAGTAAACAGTATCTGAAATCCTGAGCATTGTTATAGCCTCGTAAACTTTTCTGGCAACTGAGCTGGCTCTGTTGGGACTGGAGGTTACAGACTTTTCTCCCCCAAGAGCTCGATTATGTTGCTAACAGACAGTTCTAGGTGCTCTGTATTCTAGGAACAGAGCTGGTTGGCATTGGACTCCTTTAACGTAAGTTTGCACTTAAGACAAGAAGGTTAATATTCTTTAGTAAGTTTCAGCTGCAGAGACAGAATGAAGGAGATCTGGGCTCCAGTTCTCACTTGGCTACAAGCTGCCCAATCCATGGACTCAAAATCTTTCCCTATGAAAGGAAATGCATGATTTGCCTAGGTCATCTCTCTCGGGTAGTTTTCAGTCCGTTAGTTCAGTATCTGAACAATAATTTCAATCCTTATTAAGAAAGTACCTTCCGGGGGCACCTGGGTGGCTCAGTGGGTTAAGCCTCTGCCTTCAGCTCAGGTCATGATCTCAGAGTCCTGGGATTGAGCCCTGCATCAGGCTCTCTGCTCAATGGGGAGCCTGCTTCTCCCTCTCACTCTGCCGACTTGTGATCTCTATCAAGTAAATAAATAAAATCTAGAAAAAAAAAAGAGAGAATACAACCATGCACCAATCATCAAGGATAAAATGTTATCTAATAATGGTGCATTTCATAAAAAAAAAAAAGAAAGAAAGTACCTTCTGGTAAGAGTTAATAAGAGAAGAAAATGCTTTCACTCTGTATGAATGCATGAAGAGTTAGGATGAAATGAAGAATGTGGTGATGAGGGACTACAGAGGTTAAGGCAGAGACCCTGGTGCATTAGGAACTAGACTTGGATCCCTGATCCTAGAGAAGCCAGAAGGCCTAGACCACAGGCTGCCGAAATGATGGCAAAAGGGGATCCAGTTGTGGGGGTAAGAGTCACCAATCATCTGCAAATAGAACAGTTCACTGAGCTGAGCCCGATGTGAGGTGTAATGCAGTTTCTTACACATATGTTTAGGCTTTTTAGCAATTCAATTTTTGACACAGTATGCTCTAAGTGTCTCTTAATTCTTTTGCTTCTAATATCTTAAAACAACATTGAAAAAAATTATAGTCCAAAGACCACCTGCCTCAGAACTGTTAGAGAATCAGAAATACGTAGTTCAGGCCCCAGTCTTGGATCACACACTCCCCAGGTGATTCTGATGAATCTTAAACTTTGAGAGGCACTGCTAAGTGAAAAAGACCCACTCAGGTGCGGCTCAGGGTGACCTGCTGAAATCCACAAGGACTTGGTCAATGTCTGGAAGGCTACATCTGGTTCTTGAACCAGGCATCACCCTTGCTTGCATCTACACGGTTACACAGGTACCGCCTTTTTAAATTTTTATTTGTTTTAGAGAGAGAGTGGAGAGAGAGGACAGAGTGTGTGTGCATGTGTGCGCAAGGAGGCAGGGTGTAAGGGGGGAGAGGAGGTAGAGGGAAAGAAACCCAAGCAGAATCCAAGCTGAGTGTGGAGTCTGAGGTGGGACTTGAACCCACGACCATGAGATCATAATTCAAGCCCAGATGAAGGGTCGGTAGCTCAACTGACTGAGCCACCCAGGTGCTCCCACAGATGCCATCTTTAATGGAAGTTCCAAGACTAACTAGAATTCTAGTATTTTAAAACCTAGTTTCACCACAAAATCATCATAAGAGAAGATCTATACCAAGGTCTAAAATCATAATGAGATTCGCTGTTGCTGGCTGGGGTAGCAGAGGATTCAGGACCCCAGAAAGACCTCTTTGATACATCACATGCAAATGAAGGGGGCGATTAATTAAATATTTCACTGACACCATCCAAACTCAAATGCATCCTGTTGAACTCTCCCTGAGCTTGATACTACAACCAGGAAATCCAAAGGCAGTGGAGGGAAGGGTCGCCGTAATATGCAATACAATAAATATATCAATTGAAGACCAACATTAAAAGAGTTATTTGCTAATGGGCACCATGCCAGGGTTACTCAGGCAATGCTGCCTGCAGAATTCCTAAGCTGAGTTCACAAGATACAGATCGATGCACCTCCAAAGAGAGTCTATATCAATCTCCATTTCATTCATTAGCTCCCACTTCGAGCTGGTTGGCTGCTAGTTAACTCTTTAATGTGGGAGAAACTGTCAGTGTAAAGGCCACTGGGACACGTGCTCTTCCCAGCTGTACTTGACCTGTCAATATTTCTTGCAGCAGGCTGTTTAAACTGGTACGGCTAATGGCAAAATGGAGACCTATGGGGTTTTGAAGGCTTTCATAGCTTTAGAATGGCTTACCATCCAATAGCAAACATTAGTAAATTCATCCCATTGCTGTATTTCTGCCTATGCCTTACTATCCTGGTGCACAGAAAGGGGGATACAATTATTTTCCATAGTTCTCTTCTTGAACTTCCAGGTATTTTAGACTCCACATTATGTAAATGTGGGCTCCACTGCGATGAGATACTCTCACACCAAGGACTCGGCTGCAGTGGAGATCATTAGTTTGTGATTCTGCTCTCAAGAAGCTCCAAACAATGAGGGAAGCAAAGCAGCACTTTCTACAAAGTTAAGATTCATTTTCAATTTGTATTGGTCCAGGGACAACTTTATTGTTGCACCGTGGAAGAACCTGGATGCTCAGGGGGACGCTCAGTGCATGAACTATTTCAAGTCCTTCTGAAAATGTAAATAAGAGCCCTAAAACATAAAGGCATAATTACCAAAACAAGGAACAGTCTCAGACCACCAGGAATAGCTGGTTTCGCTTATTTTCTTTCTACAAATATTGAATTTACTAATTTCCCTTGCCTTACTGTTGAATAAAATCAATTTTCTCAGTAGAGCTGATCTCTGCTTTGTTTGAGGTTAGATGTGAAGTTGATATGCATCCTTAGATATACTGTTGGAGAGAAAGCCTTGAATATTTAACCCTACGTCACAGCGAGCCCTCCCTTCGCCATCCTGTGGGGCGTTTATTGATTCATTATTTGACAATCAGGATCCTCCATAGGTTAATTGACATGTTTGGAATTCATGGCAAGAAAATCTGTGCATTATTTTAAAACTGCTGTCAAATTGTTTGTAGATACGGTTTGATAACAACACCTGTTTTTTCCTCTCTTGGCCAATACAATCCATTGAGAATCCTGGCTTAAAAAATTTCCCTGCAGAATTGTCAAACATATGTATTTGTATTTCATTACTTGGGTAATAGCTGATTTGCCAAGTTCATTTACTACTAGTTGCTTCTCAAACATCTCAGTGGGATAATTAAGGAATACTAAGAACTGAAACTGTACTAAGTTAGGAGGGGGCTGGAGCCATTGCCCAAATCCCAGTCCTGATTAAACTGCTGTCCAGAATTAAATATTCAATAACTGAAATGCTCTTTTCTTCCTTTACTCTGAGCAATGTATCATCAAGAAGACAGAGCTAGCTGTCTAGCTACTCCCCAAGTTGTGCAAAAGAGACCCCCCCCAATGATCTGTACCAATCAGATAAAAATCCTGCACACTTTTAAGGGAAAGGTATTTAAACTCAAAATCAATAATGGTCTAAATGGTGCCTTCTCTCCATGGACATATACAACGTGGGGAGAGAAGATAAACAGTTACTCCAAAAGTATGTCCTGGAAGAGAGTGAAGAAAGGCCAGGCATAAGTTCAAGGTTATGGCTGAACGCAACAGCACTGATGAGAATCTGGACAGCTAATACTCTCTCTTGAGAGACTGTGAACGTAGAGGGTTCTGGAGAAGAATGCTGAAGTATGATAGCATTAGAGCTTAAATGCTCTCAAAGAATCTTGCTGGCTCATTGCACAAAGAAAAGAGAGATATTTTAATCATGAGCTATCTATCATCACTTGAATTTGAATGTCTGTTGTTTGAAGTCACAAGCTACTGACTCCCGTGATGTAGGTTTTCAGGTCTATTGCTGGAACAAAAAAAGGTATGAAAACTGAAAAAAAAAACCAAACAAAAAAAAAAAACCCACAAAAACCCCAGCAAAATAAAACCTGAAACAAATGACTGTGGACCTGACAGAGAGAAGATATTGTGTCTGAGATGCTGTCTCTTCTAAATTGTGGACAAGGAGAAGTAAGAACAATTGAATGGTGAGTTTCTCAGAAAATCTTCCCTCTGGAGAAAATGGGAATATACAAGAGACTAGAGAGAATGTGTATAAAAATAAACTATGGAGGAGTACAGGCTCCACTGCTATCGCAAGACAAATGCATCCAGTTCTTTGGTCCTTAAGTTTTCCAAGTTCATGTACACATTATAGGAAAAGATACCCGGGGATCCAAAACAAAGTTGTGTTTCAAGAGCAGGCACCAAAGTAAGAGATTTTTCAGACAGAGCCTGGTGTGAAAGGGGAATTCTGATGAAGATCCTCATTTGTTTCTCATTTCTCCTGTTTTGATATGTATTCCTTTTTGACATAGAGCTGATAGACGCATGGGGCCCTTAATAATTCCTTAGAGAGATGTACATGGTTTCCCATCAGTTATGCATTGGGTGTTCACAGGGGAGGTATTATTGATTTTCCAAAAGTGAAAAAGTTACCTGAGTACTGACATGATCTTGTTTTATCCTATCTCATTACACGAGAAAATCGTATAGTTTTTGACTCTCTCAATGCCCAGGAGCCCAGGCTTAAGGAGGGGAAACAGTTCAGACTCTTCAAATAAAATAAAAGTAAGACAGAAGAGTTGGACAGCTTCTCCTGTCACACTCCTACAATTTCTGGCTTTCAGGCCGCCACTTACAAGCCACTTCTTGACATAATCTTTAGGCTTAAGCATGCGGAACAGTGGACCAACCAGCTTAATAAAAAGACAAAGATGATATGCAACTAATGGACAGGGCATCGCAACTAGGTGTTAACACATCATTCATTGAACTAAATGCTCTTTCAAACTCTGCAGCAGAAACAATTAAAGTACTGACGGCAGTCTTAAGTTGCTTCAAGTTGTCTAGCACCATTGATCCACAATTATCTTTGTACTCCCTGAAGCCCCCGAACGCTATCTTCTTCATTGACTTCAAATATCCCTCACAGTTCTCCAACCTGTGTTCTGGCATGCTGAATATCTGACAAACTGAATATCCACGGGAGAGGGTCATTTTGATAGATCAAGGAATTCTAAATATCCTATTAAAAATCGGAGCCATTTGCCCTTTGAATGCTTAAAATCAGCTCTTCATGACAAACACAACATCTTACTGAAAATTTGAAGATGAGGGTTAAATTTTAAGGCAAAAGGGACGACAAGCTGTTCTTCCATTAGTTCCATACCATGACTTGTAACAGAAATTCTGTGATGTGGGATTCCTGGTGAAGAGACAAGTACTATTTTCGAAGTTTGAACTTTAAGATCATTCATGTCTAGCACGGCCAAGGTATTTATCATTTGCGTACCCTTGGGCCAAGACCATGATGGCCAAAAAACCAAAAAAGAAAAAAAAAAAAAACCCAAACACACACACACACGCACACGCACACGCACATAAACAAAAACCCACTCTTGATGAAATGTCCTCCTGAATGTTCCCTCACATGGTTGTTTGGACATCTTGTTGCTATAAAGGCAGCTATGAAGTGGTTTATTCATCAGAACCACTGTGAACATCTTAGGAACACAACCAGACATGCTTTGTATCCAAAGGAAACAAAGGAATGAGAAGGAATTTGTTCTGGAACACAGGTATGGATGTGTATGAACACCACCTTACATAAATTAATATCTTTCTAATAAGTTTTTACCTACTCTTCCCCCTTTTCTGTCATCGATGTCTGGCGGAAATTGTGCACAGTTATATGAATGAGAAACCGTGAAGATGAACAGAATCAGATGCCTACCGCGAGGAAGGTTCCTTTTCCCTAAAAGTGACACGGTATTTGATCCAAACTGAAAAGTCATTTCTAGCTGTTACGCGAAGTCCTATGCTTGGGTACACCCAGTGAACTCAAGATCACGGATTTAGTGAGGCAGTCTGTGGATTATCTTTTTGTCCACATCGTACATTTGAGCTTTCCCCAGTAATGTGCATTCTGATATAGAGATGACGAACAGTGTTTCAGCTGGAAACAAAATCGCCAAGGTTCTTGGAACTTCACAAAAGTAAAAGTGAAACTATCTGATGAGACTATTAGGATGTGTGTTCCTTCATATCAGCATGGAATAAAGAAGAAAGCAACTTTTACAGGCGGTGTGTGAAGAATCTTCATCAGACTCTCACGTTTGCTCTTAGATCAGTTTTCCCCACGATGCTGGGAAAAGGCCTGCATGGACTTCTATGGATCTTAACATGTTTATTAAAATTGCTACTTGTCACAGACTTTATTATTTTATACTCATTTCTTTCTATCCTCTCTGAACAATAATCCACAGGGTCTATTGAATGTCTATATGACAATAATGTGCAAATACATCATAATACTCTAATTCTCTGATGCTTTGTGACTTGGGGGAAATGTTAATATTACAGAAGGCATAGTTTCAGGAAATTAGGGCAACACTGTTAACACCATGTTAATATTTACTACTGGAAGCCCTGCTCCCACCCTATGGTTTTCCTAATTCTTTTTCTCCCTTTTTTTCCCCCTTTGTACTTACAACCTTAAATACCATTTAACCACCTTGTTTGATTACATTTTCTGTTTATTGTCTATCTCCCTTCACTGAAATATAAACTCTATGGAGGCAGAAAACTGTTCTCTGTTCACTGGTGTGACCTCAGCACCTAGAATGGTGCCTGTCACACAGCAGGTGTTCAATAAATATTTGTTAATGAATAAATAATATCATTAGTCATAGCAAAGGTAGTGCAAACATTAAATGAATGCAGTTTTCCTTCTATAAGTCCTTGATTCTATCTTTCTCAATAAGCTAATGATGGCCCAATAGTCTATGCTTAATAATCACTTTAGGGAATGTTGCTAAAGGTGTCAAGTATTAATTGCCTCAAACACAGTGGGAGGTATACATCACTGGAGAATTTTTAGTCTTGTGTAAGATCTTACACAAGAAACATTACTTTTCATACATTCAACATTTGAGATATTTACTTCTCATCTGAAAAATGAAAGCAAATTTTGGGAAAGGCAGTGACTACTGGAACTCACCATTGTATAGGTTCCCATCCAAAAGCAAATTCTATTCAATTATTGCTTTGAATAAGATAAATATGAAATTTTAGTATATGTAGCTGATTACAGATTCATTTTTGTTCTCATTCTCTTTCTCCTCCTCTCTCTTATGCACATAAGAAGGATTTGGGAAAAAGAACTGTTAGAAAGACCCTGATCTAAACACATAAGTTCAAGGAGAAAAGATCTAAAAGTCAGAAGACCTGGATTGTAGTTTTAGTTCAGCTAGTGTCCAGTCCGATGATCATGGCCAATTAGTTTGTCTTTTAAGAGTCTGTTGTGTCAATGATTCAACATTTAAGATCCTATCACTGTCTAGCAATTGTAGAAGCCCACATGTGGAAGATAAAGTGGGGGGAAAAAAGTTTGTAGAAATGATTCCAATAGCCTTCCAATATTTGATGAAGTAAAAAATCACTAATTCCCATGTTGTTTTATTATTTCCCATTCTTTATACCCAGCACAATTATTATTATTGTTTGGTGACAATAGGGTTAATGTCTGGTCCTCCAACTCAGAGCACCACCTTTGGTGAACAACTCTGTTGCCCATATAATTAATCAGAGGAAATTTCAAAATAGGTTATACCATCAATCTCTTTGACAACATATCTAACAGCTTATTTCATCTTGCCTTTGGAATAATTCCAGAGAGCAAGATCTAGGTATCTTCAGGCAAAGCTTGTCCTAACACCTGCTTAGTTACCTGCCCTGCCGGATCTGGGTTGTTCACCAAAAACAAGCCGGTGAAGAGAATTTCATCAATTCACCTCCACTTCTGTATCTTCAATCAGCCCCAACTCTCCCGCAGCTTCTTCAAAGGGATTCATTCCCACTTGTTGCAAATGGACCAGGTAGCAGCTCCCCAGTTGCTACAATAAAGGAAAGCTTTCTCCCTAATGGATCAGAAGCTCCTGTATACTGGCTGCTTCGAAGAGTGGTCTTGCCTGTCATGTTTATGCCTCTCATTTTATGCTCAGCATTTAAAATAAGCTGGTGATGATTGGGACAACTTTGGCTGATTTATATTTTATATTTTTAATTAGTCAAGACAACCAAGGTAATTATAATATTCCCATTTTAAAATTCAAGTAATCAAGGCAGAGCAAGTGCCAAGGTCACCAATTAGGCCCCGAGTAAGACCAAGAATACAACACAAGAGTTCTTGGTACATTATTTATGTTTCTAATTATATAAAAGGTCATCTTGCACTGAGACGGACCCTACATAGTCAAATAGAAAATGTACTGGATTGGAAATCAAACAATATGGATTTCACCACTAATTTAATATAATACCATAGGTGGTTATCCAAGTTGTGACTATATTCATTCAATATTAATTTATTTAATAAACAATTAAATCGTCATTCTCGGCACACTACATGTGCATGAAATAGGCAGAAAGTAGTTTCAAGGTGACAAATTGACAAGAATATGTATAAACCACAGGTACTAATGCTGAGGGAATTCAGAGGAATTGATCTTAGGGGCTCTGCTGGCCTGACTGGTCCTTTCATTCAAACTGACAATGACAGAATTCATCACATAATAAGAGCATTTTTGGATTTGTTGAAAATACAACTGCAGACTTTTTTTTCCTCCTTTTGGCCTATCAATTTTTCAATGTTTGAAATATGATGATTAATATTCTAAATTAATAAAATAAAAAACCCTATACAGCTCTTCACAAGTGCTTTGGAATATTTTAAATGCTCCTTATTTTCTCTGTCAAGGGCCCTTGGAGAATCTCATGAGAGCAATAAAGCCTCACTGATCATAAGAAAGAGATGAACATGAAATTTCATAAAAGTTTTAGTTATTCACAAGTTCCCCAAATCCCTTGGATCCCAGGTTAGAAACCTGTGCCCTAAACCAAAAGGCAACACAACTTCATCCTCATTTATTCTGACAGTCTTCATTCTGGCTCTGCAATTCATTTATTCTATAAATCTTACCCAGCATCTAAGATGTGCCACATGCTGTTCTAGGTGAGGAGATTTTCTCAGGGAGCGAAACACACATTCCCTGACCTTCAGAAGGTGAAAGCCAGACAAAAGCAATAACTAAATTATACAGCGTACCATAGGTGATAAGTACTAGGAGAAAAAATTAGGTTGGGAAGAGGTTTAGGGGTGCCAGGGAGGCATAGAAGAAGACCGTAACTTTAGATACGGTTGTCAGGGGAGTCTCACTGAGCATGTGACATTTAAGCCAATACTTGAAGGAGGAAAAGGAACAAGCCAGGTGGATAGCTCGGAAGAGTGTCCCAGGCAGTGGAAACACGAGTGTAAGGGTTCTGAGACATGGCACCCAGTAAGGAGGCAGGAACGGAGTCAGACAGGAAAACAGAAGAAGATACAAAGCAGAGGAATAAAGGTTTGTGAGGAGAGGGCAGTGGCAGGTCCCAGAGGGCCTCAAAGGCCTTTTAACAACTTTGGCATAGGAAGTTCTTGAGTTTGAAGCAAAGTGATATATTCTGATATAGTTTGAATAGCACCATCATGGTGGTTGGGCTTGGGGGGCAAGGGAAAGGTGCAGAGATGTTCATGAGGCTTGAACCACAGTAGTAGCTGGAAGGGTGTGAGAAGTGGTTAGGTTTTGGACATATTTTGAAAGCATACACAAATGCAGATGCATCATAGGTGGGGTACGTAAAAAAGAGAAGTCAAATATATCTCCAAAATTATTTTGGCTTGAATTACCATTAACTTCATCTGCAAGGGGACCATAATGGGGCTATCAGGGGGTGGGAATAATGATGGAACGAGCACATAAAAGTTTACTGAGAAAACATCGTCCATCACCTATTCTACTTTGTAGGCTGATCTGAATTTCTCCACTTTTATTTATGACCGGTATCTTCAGCAAAAAACTTTGGTTCAGTATGTTTGCTCTTACTTAGTTTATAGTGGGATGGGTTAAACTCTCCCCATAATGTCTTCCTTGACTATTCTTGCCTCCTGCTCTGCATTCATAGCCTGGTTTGGGCGTGCGCCTCTTTGTACAATTGTCCTCTAATTATTACTCAGGTCTTGATGTTTTAATTCTTCTAATTAGATCTTCAGGACCAAAAATGCAGTGGCTAGCCCAGATCCTTCTTTTACATCTCACCAACTATACCTAGCATGGTGTTTGGTGCCAGGCAAGGAGAATTCCTTAATACAGTTTTGGCTGATGAAAACAAAACAAAACAAAAATCCTCTGTAGAGTTCTTCCTTACAGCAACTTCCTTTCTTTTCATTTTTGCTCTCAACTCTGAAAATGGAACAGCTTGAGATATCAAAGCCTTTTACAATTCGACAAATTTGTATAATCGGTGAAAAGATAAACCACATGCAACACATTTGCGTCTCAATACATTTCCTGAGTTGCAATCTGGATGTAAATAACGAGGGCCAACACTTAGGCAAACTCAATGGGATCTGAAATTTTGATTAATGCTATAACCATATTCATAGTATTTGTGTCGTCGAGGGAGGATCAATGTTGAAAGATCTATCAAATCTGTTCTGTAGTACTGGAGTGTTTGATCCTTTCTTTTTAATTTTCTTACAAGTGGAACATCAGGTTCATTATCAATTGATTAAATTGGCAGGCAGTCAAGTAAAGAACAAAATCATATATGGTTACCTAAATTATTAAGGTACTTGTAACTTCATCATGTTGGCATAGCAGAGGGCTTTACATTAAAGATTACAGTAAATATCTCTAGCACTTTCAGGAAAATGGCTTTTTTTTCTGAGAGTTCATCTTTCATGGTAGCTGTAGAGAAAGCTTCTTTCTTCCGGTTCTGCTTTATTGACACATTCCAATAGTAGGGGACCAATAGATTTTATTTAACCTGTTGTATCTAACTAATGTTTATTTCTTCTGTGTTGGAACCTACTGGTAATCCATAGAGTTCTGAGACTAACAGTGGTCTTGAAGGTCAGGAGTAAAACACCTGAGGTAAGAGTTGGGGTAAAGCATACAGGTTGCTACTTTACACAATTTCTGGCTCAGGCTAATGCTTACTGGTCATTGGGCCTTTCAGAATCATTAAAATTTACCTATTTTAAATTCTGACACTGGACCTTTCTGGCTCTTTGTTTCTTTTCTCCCTCATTTTGGGCTCTGAGCAGGAGTTTATTTCAAATTACCTTCTATTACGGGTATGGCATTTTGCACTGTGTCTTCTTTCTGAGTGACCTTTCCCCTCTTGGAGTTTCCTTGTTTCTAAAACTTGAGAACTTGAAGAGGAAAGGATGTTTGTGTTGGAGGAAAGTTGAATGCATTTACTTGTCTTTTCCTTCCTTCATTTTTTTAATCCCTTGGAGTTTGCTTTAGTTTAGTTTTTTATTTTTTAAAGATTTTATTCACTTATTTGATAGAGAGATATACAGTGAGAGAGGGAACACAAGCAGGGAAAGTGGGAGAGGGAGAAGCAGGATTCCCGCTGAGCAGGGAGCCTGATTTGGGGCTCAATCATCCCAGGACCCTGAGCTGAAGGCAGACGCTTAACAGCTGAGCCACCCAGGAGCCCTGCTTGTTTAGGTTTTGATAAGGAAAGGGACATTTCTCTAATTTGTGAGTTATCCAGGTCCTTTAGTTCTTTTTTTTTTAAAGCAATTAATTTTTTTAAAGATTTTATTTATTTATTTGACAGAGATCACAAGTAGGCAGAGAGGCAGGAAGAGAGAGAGAGAGAGGAGGAAGCAGGCTCCCCGCTGAGCAGGGAGCCCAATGCAGGGTTCGATCCCAGGACCCGGAATCATGACCTGAGCCGAAGGCAGACCCTTTAACCCACCGAGCCACACAGACACCCCTAGGTCCGTTAGTTCTTATTGACTATTTAATGCTCACTCTTAGGTTAACTATTGCTTGCCACCATATCCATCAGAAGGAAAAGATAATTAGGAAAATGTGTATTAGCAAATTTTGGAACTTATGAGCTATTTATATAAGAAATTTTTTGAAGATGGGGCATGGAGATAATTAAATAAAATTAGATTCCTCTATTATAAGATTTAAATGGACTCATATCTGTCTCTTATTATCATGAATAATCCATTTTTAAAATTTATAGTCAGCAATTCAAGGTATGTTATCAACTAGAGACGAATAGAAATTCTAGACTTCAGACTCCACTAATGTGATTTTACACAAACACTCTGAAGTCTCTATCGTTTAGCTGGAAAAAAGAGCATTTTTTGACAGTAGTATTGGAATACTATAATATTACACCTAACCCTTCCTTCAAGCCCAAACTTAAATTCTATCTCCTCCATGATATCCTACCCCTAATTGAAGGCATCTATCTCTAAAGATGTCCATAAACATTACTCCTTTTTCTCTTTTTTATACTTCAATATCCATCTCTCCTTTATTGTTACCACCTGATGTGTTCCTTATTTCAACCCTACTGTTTCAGGTAGTTAGAAAGTTCTTAAAAGCAGTATCTTGTCTTAAACAACTTTTATAGAGGCCATAATCAATAGTATCATTCTAGATGCCATAATCATTTAAATTACTAACTTATAATAAAATTACACATATGTTTTTTGCTAATGGTAAAGCATCATCATATCTGATCAGATTTATTAACTTTCTAGAAGCTACATGGATGACATTACATCCCTTCATTTTGGCTTTAGTTTGCTCAGAAAACAAGGGAAATTCAATTTGTTGACTAAGATTTCATGTACCAATCATTTTCTGAGCCCTTCTTCCCAAGATGGCACTTTGAGAAGAATGACTGCCTGTTTATTTGTCAGTCAAGTTGAAAAAGAATCAATCAATAAGGCCAACTTGTAGGGATAAATTTGTACCCCAAGTAGACCAAGCAAAAAATAAATATTTGGAACATTATCACTAACCAACTTATGCCTACAATAATGTTGCTTTATAAAATCTAATTTTGAAATACAAGTTAATTGGAGGACGGCTCTAAGTTTTATCCACCTATTCTGTCTTATCTAGTCAGTTTATTCTTGAAAAATAGCTTACATTCATCTTTGCCATTTGTTTTGAAATCAGTTCTGTCTTCACACAATGTCCTCATGCATACATATACACAGCCCATATGCTTCCATCCTCTTGCTTTTCCAGAAACACATCTTTATTTTCAGAGGGACAGTTTTCCTTTTTACATGTGTGAGAACAGAAGCAAAAGAACCGAAGGACCTCTGCAGTTCCATTTTCATAATAGAATTCTGTTGTTTTGGAATGATTTATTTTTGAATAAGGAAAAATGCAAGGAACTTGGAACACAGACAAAAGTACCTTCTCATCAAAGGTTGTCTATCGTTTCATGAATCACATGTGATGGATGAGATTTATGAATTAGAATCTGTGTCAAAAGATTTACAACATACTAAATTAGTTATGACATCTTCTCGTCGGTGCGCATAAACTTTCAACAAAATATCTATATCATCACCACAGGAGCATGGCCGGCCCGATTCTTTCATTCCACGGCAGCACATCCAGACCCTGTCACTGTAGTTGATGAATTCTTGAAGGAATGGGCCTCAGATCAATTAAAACAAACACCACAAGCTGATTTATCAAATCTTTTCTGAATGTTCTCAGAAAATGTCAAAAATCTGATCCATTGACAGAGAAAAGTCAGAGAATCGTGGCAGCCTATGGGATCACAAGACCTTTTCAAAACCATCATAAATCACCACAGAAAACAAATGGGGCACCATGTGATAAGATTTCTTCTGACAGCTTTGCCTCAACAAGACATATATGAGATAAATGGATACCTTCGTCTATACCCAATTGCCAGTTTACAAAGTTCCAAGTTGTCAAACTATAAAATACACCGGTATCACAGTCCTTCCAAATAATATACCTTTTTTGGGTATACAAGAGTGGATTTGCAATAACATCCCCTTCAGTTCTATTTCATTGTTGTAAGCACCATAATATCCCTGCTGGTGTGTGAGCTTCCTTAAAGACCGCACAGGAATGTGCGTGTGTGTGTGCGCACACACACACACACACACGCACACAGGGCAGGCTCCAAATTTACCTTCCTATACATCCTTGTCTGAACTAATGAAACTTTCTTCACTTTCTATTATTAAAAGAAAACTGCTTTATAGTGCTAAAGTGCATCTAATCAAGGTACCCTTTGGGTTTTGGTTTTTTTTTTAATCATCTCAGTCTTGTCTCGTTTCATATAGGTTAAGAGCACATTCAGAGACAAGCAATAACAGGCTAACCTATTCTTCTCATCTACTTCAGGAGCACAGAAATGCTTCCATTAATGAGTTTTTGCAAATATGATAAAAACCTATAGGTATGGGCATAATGTAAGAGACCTTAGATTTCACAGTAAATTTTAACTATAAATTATAACACAGATATTCCTGTATAGGTGGCAAATAAAAAGTCACATAAATATTAGAATTTCATATGATATATGGAGCTGGTTTTCCTGATTTAAAGAAGCTAAGAGAGCCTCATTCTCAAAGTAAGACTGAAGCCCAATTCCAAGGAATGGCATCTATAAATTAAAGTTTATTATGAACATTTACAGTCTCCATAGTAAAAACCAAAAATGAGCTTAGTCTTATAGGTTCCAGATAGACTTGTTTTTCAAAGAGCAAGAAATCCAATGGACTAGAGATACAATTCCCCTGGGTTACACTCACAGAGGACAGTCTCTCCACTGATCCTTTTTCTGCACCTTCAAGGCATGACTCTCATCCCACCGTTTCATGAACCCTCTTTCCTCAATTATGGAAGGTCTAATTTGTTTGATTACTAATCCAAGTTTCATTCCCTAGAAAAGTAACCTTGTACTTCTGGGCCCTGCTGCTTACCCATTTCTATGAACCATGGGAAATTAACCAATGTTGATAGAAGGAATCTAATCCATAACTATCAAATATCCAGGATGGGATTCTCGGATCAGGCTAAAGCATGTATAGATATCTTGCAACATGTAGAGAACAAGATTTGGCACCTCTCTGTTTGGGATGGTTTAGAAAGAAAATGCATTGCTTTATTTTATTTTATTTTATTGGAACCAAACACTCTATCTGTTCCACGAACATTTTTGAATACCTGCTGTGTCTCGTGGACTGGTCTAGATTCCAGCGTTACTGTGGTCAACTCTTATCACTAAGTAATATTACACAGTTACTAGTGGAAAGATAGAGATGTCACCTATTTCTTCTTTAACTGCTCACTAGTCTGGAGGGTGTTGTTAGGGAAGTTAAATGGCAAAGAATCTTAGAGACCTTTCTGCGTCGTTTAAGGCATCAAAGAATGGTCTTTGCCTTTTAAGCAATAGTCAACAAGGAAAAGAGGCTGTTATAAAAAATCACTCTTACCAGGATGTCTAATTTGACAGCCCTTTATCTCAATGCTCTCATACAGTTTAGGTTTGTGTACATGAATTTCCACCTGTTCATTTAGAGCAAATCTCAGAGTCATTTGTGGTCACTCTGCAATATCTATTAATTCTGAAAATGAACAGGAGAGCACATCACTTCTGAAGGGCACAAAGCAAATGTGCCATGTTTCTTTTGGAGGCAAGAGAGATACAACAAAATCGCAGGTGGTGAAAAGCATTCAGATCTTAATCTCAGTCAGTACATTAAGCTACAGACAGCATCTCCGTGGGAATGACGGTGTGTGGCTTTTTTTTTTTTTTATGAATTTCCTCTCATTTGGAATTTTTTCCTCCTGAGGAGCAAGCGGTGATTTCATTCCATGGCATCCGATTGCTCTTGTACCTTGCTAATTTCAAAATTCCAACCAACAATAAGCACTTTGCTATGAGTCAGTAAATGGAATACATTAATAAAGCTTGAGTGTTTGGCCCTTTTCCAGACTTGAGAATTGGATCACGCTGGCTTCAATGGAGGTTCGATTTTTTGTTTAGTGTAAAGGAAAATTACCCTATACAGCTTTTAACTCCCCAAGGCTATCCCTAAAAGCCTTACTCAAACTTCTAAGGTGACTAGACTAGTATTTGAGCTTAGAAAAGCTGTTGGCAAATCCCAGTGAAATTTTTTGACAGATTCATCTTTTAGCCTTTGGGAAAGTGAAGGTGCTGCAGGCAAGATA
Organism: Lontra canadensis; assembly: GCF_010015895.1. Classification (NCBI taxonomy): domain Eukaryota; kingdom Metazoa; phylum Chordata; class Mammalia; order Carnivora; family Mustelidae; genus Lontra; species Lontra canadensis. Next base: position 97,498 of record NW_022631272.1, on the reverse strand, counting down.
TTTGATTAATGCCATGAAAAATAGTGTTGCTGGCACAGCTGGTATAGTGGGAGAAAAATTCATCACTAACTCTAAAACTGCCATGTAATTTTCTCCCCACAGTTCTTTTCCTCACTTGACAGAAGATTTGCACAGGACAAACCAGGCTGACAGAGGACAAGTTAGCCAGATGTTGAGGTATCTCAAAACATGACAGATCACTATGTTTTAGCTCAGATTAATTCGCTTATTAGAGGTAGACCTAAATTACTGGTCATTGTCAAATCAGTTGTCACCACCAGCAAATCACGTCATGTTTCTGAACAAAAATAATTCCAGTTTTAAGGACTTATCTTGGCTCACCCTCTCTCTGCTGAGAGCAAGATTCCAACAAAAAAAGCACAGGACCCTCCCTCCTCACCCAGGCAAAAATTACAAAATGTGCCATTCTAACTCAGCACGTACTCAACCTCTTGCTTTTGGTGAGGCCAGAAGAATAGACAGTAGGATTTCAGAGTCTGATAAGTGTCATATTCAGAATAGCTCTGGATGTGTGATCTCACCTCCTTCCCTTGTCCCCCATCCTTGGCCTTTCTACAACATTCTACAGAGTGTGACCATGTTCCAGACATCAGCCAGTGGCCAAAGATAAACACAGAGTCATTCACCAGCAAAGAAACTGTCAAGAACATCTTCTGGAATGAGCAGGCAGTATAACCCGATTTCCTAAATTCATGCACAGCATGCTATCCTATGAGGGCCTGGTGGGCTCTATGTGTGCACAGATGCTAGCTCAACTCCCAACATACCAGCTGTCCAACTTATGAAGTCAAGACCACAACTGGCCCCAGAGTTGGCCAACTCAAGAAAAGTGTCAAGGAGTAAATAAGCCATAGAAAAGAGCTTATCTCTTCATCCCAGAAATTTGAGTTAAGGGATGGGAAATCCTGGTGAGAAGAGCAGTGGAAAAATTGACACCAACTATGCTTGGACTATGGCTGCCCTGTGAAGGGAGAATGGAACTTCTATGGGTCTCCTTAGGAACTGGAGCTCCTGAGAGCAAAGTTCCCTTTAAAAGTGCAAGAAATCAAAACACCATAAAAAAAAATCACCATTTCTGCCTCTCCTGTTTTTCCACAGTTTAGTAAATCAAGCTAAGTTGGTATGTAGAACAGACACTGACTGGATGGAAAGAAATGTATGGTCATGGGAATAGTGGAGTCTTAGTTCTCACTTTGAGAGCTAAATATGGCACTTGGTCCCCACCCAATAAGGAAGTTGATTTGTACCATTTTCTGACATTACTCAAAAATTAGAGCAAAAGAACCCACAAAATGGAAAGGTAAAAAATTGACTGATCAATTAAATCAGAACTCAAATGGAAATACTCTCATTTGGCCCATATTTCTGTTCCTGGTACCCCCCCCTTCCATGTCTGAGTTACCAGGATTGACATGTTGAGGTGGCTTGCAAGTTGTCCCTCTCTTTCCCTATTGTCACTCAATATCAAATCAGTAACCAAGTCTTCAATGATTTCTTCTTAGTCCCTTTCCAAGCCTGTGGTCCCTGCTCTAGTTCTGACCTTTCATGTCTATAATCGTGACTACAACGGTTCTTTAATCTTCCTGTCTTTCATCTCATTCCTATAGTCCGTCCTCTGCACTACAGCCAAATAACACTTCTGTTAGTGTAACTTAGTTCACGCCATCCCCTGCCTCTATTACAGTCGGTAGTTTCCTGGGGGCAGTCGGGTGAAGCATTAACTCCTTAGCTTATAATTGACAGTGCTCTTAAATCAGGTCCCAATATTTACTGCCTACGCAAGCCTAACTCTTTGGTCACAGTCAGTCATTGACTGTCCTCTGTGCTGCCCTTTCTCATCTCAGTACCCACATCATCTAATGTTCCGTTCACTTAGAATGGTTCTTGATCAGTTCCAGTTACTGAACTCCTACCCATCCTTCAAGGCCCAGTCATAGTGTCCCCTCTTCTGTGAATTCTTCATTGTCCCCATCTCCTCTCACCTTCCATGGCTCGCTTTTCCCTTCAGTGCTCATGTTTCTTCTCGCTTTCTGCTTTGAACAGTAATAATTTTTGGTGTACGCTGAATGGTATCTTTGGGAACTTGGACAAAAAAATATTACCTCTGTGTACCTACAATTTTTAATGAAACAGATACTTGAAATAGGTTTTGAATGACTGAATTTGAAAACGGTACAGTTACTTTAAATAACCTTTATTTCTAGAAGTCTCTGTTAGTTAAATTGAAATTTGGGGTCCCAGGGCTGAATAATGAGCTGATGGCCTGAATTCTTTATTTATGTTTTGTTCTGACCTTTAAATAGGTAACAGTGCTTTTGACAGCTGACCCTGGGCAGCGAAGCATCCGGCTTCTGAACCAGGCAGTATTCCTGCTTCACATCCCAGGGGGGCTGCAAGGCTGCAGTGGCCTGACCTCTCACTTCTTCAGGCTTCCATTCTTTCTTCTCTCCATGTTGCCACTCTGGGTGTTGACAGGATATCTGGGGCAGAACTGAGGATAGTGATCCTCATCCATTGATATGCTACATGAACATTATTCTCTGTAGAAAGCTCTGGGCAGCCTTGAGTATTCAGCAACTAATTACTGCTATGATTTATTTTTTCAGGTCCCTTTAAGGTGTCAGGGACTATAACCCAGTAGAGCCTTTACTCTGAGGTGCTTACCAATAGCCCTCCCACCAGATGCTGAGTAGTTTCTTTAGCCTGAAAAAGTTCCCGATGATGTGCATGAAATAACTATAAAATACATATATTTCTTTACATTGGGAGTAAGTGCAGTGGCTAAGTCTCTACTTCAGAAGCTGTCATGTTTCAGCCTTTCCCCCTTCTTTTTAAAGAGCTAGGTATACTTTAGTTTTGTGATGGGCAATCTGAAAGCATCATAAATCTGAGAATGGGACTAATAGGTGACAACTAATATGAGAAAAAGAGCAAGTTTATGGCCTTAAGGAATTTCTAATTTAATAGGTAGAGGTGGTAAAGCAAACATACATGTAATTACCATGTAAGGAAGAAGAAAAGTGCCATCATAAAAATACACACATAGCAGCATGGAGGTTCCAAAGAGACTTGCGAACTTTAAGGTCAAAGAAGGCATAATAAAGTAAATAGATTTAACTGGAACTTGAAGGATGGATAGATTTTGGACAAAGAGGAAAATCATTAATTCTGGCTCTGGCAGTTTGGTAAGGCTTCATGGAAGAAGGTACAAAGGATGAGTAGTAGTGATCCGATGGATAAGAGAGAGAGAAGGATGGTTCAGGCAGAGATATCTGGCCGGTAAAAGCCATGGAAGCATGGCACATTCTAGGAAACACACAGACATGATGGGGCTGAAACACTACAATGGGGGTCAGGGGAGGCAGAGCACAGAGAGACAACGCTGAAACATGAGCAAAACACAGCATCAATAAAAAAAAAAGTGGGAAAGTTTCAGGTGGGCTTAGAAGGCAGCAAATTTGTCCAGTAGGAGAAAGTCATAGAGAACATATGAGAATTATGGGAATCATGGAAGTAAGAGAAGGTCAATCTGGAGACAAGCAGAGAAGTTGAACTCATTTCTCAGGATCTCAATCGTCTTAGTAATAAAGGAGAGGGAGAAGACTCAGCCTTTTTGATCTCAGAACAACTTTGCTCACAAGTCCTCAAAAGCTCTCCATTTATCTCTGACCCAGTTCCAGAGTTTCTAAATGGTCTCAGGGTAACTTATCCGAAAGGAAGGATGTGTAGGGCCAGATGAAAGTGCCCTGGAGTCAGCCTGTCTCATAGGGCCCTTGTTTTCCCATGTACAAGCTGTATGAGTCTGGGCTAGCTATTCAATCTCTTTGCCTTTTATTTTATCTGTATTTTAATCCCAACTGGAACACAGTAGTCACTCGTTAAAATACGTGTTGACTTTAATTTTCAATTACCTTCTTCTGCTAACTGATCCTTACCAAGAATTATAAAATATAAAACAAATAAAAACAGTGAGCTCTAACAAATTTATTTTTGTAGGCTTTTTGGGATTTTCATAACCCTTGATTTCTCTTCTAAGTAATTAAAAGGAAAAAGAAACGAGGAGAAAAGTTAAGAAATCCTAACATTTCTATTTCCAGTGATTCTACCTAAAGATTGTGAGAGAAAGAAGTCTCTTATTTCTCATGGTTGGAAAGAATATGTGAATAAAACTTAGAGTCCTCTCCCCATATTTTTTATTTTGAAATGATTTTAAAAAATTGTTGTAGACTTAACTTGGTTTGTTATAATGTTCCAAACATTAATTTTGTTCTATGAGATTTCTTAAGTTTATCTGGGCTATAAATTCATCCCTACAGCTTGGTCTTTATGGATTTATTCTGTTTCAACTTGACTGATAAATAAACATGTTTTTATGGAATAAACAGAAATAGAAGTGTCCAAATCATCTATTCTGGAGGGGGAAGGGGAAGAATTTTATCTAATCTTGGCAAATACATATTCCAACTTTAAACTGCTTTTATCTGAAATGTAAAATTTGTCTTTCAGTAAGATACTGCACTTCAAAGGCCCCCCAAACCCCATACTCTGAACCCACAAATGGCATACGAAGGTTTTAAAACAAGCGTATTTATTTTTCAGCAAGAGTATCTTTTAAAGCCAGATGAACTAAAATTCCTCTCAGGGAGAATTTGATTAATTAAAAAAAGTGACATAAGTGCTTTGTAACTTTGCCACAGAACATCTGCTCCAACGTGGATGTAATTGGAGAGGTGAACACGGTGTTTGTGCCAGTGGAGGGTAGAAAAGACAACAGGTTTCAGGGAGTGGGGAAGGCAGGATGTGGGCGGCGATAAAGAAGAGGCCCAGCTGGATGTGTTGAGCCACTTTGAACACAAATGTGAGTGGAGAGAGAGAGAGATCAGCCGAACAGTGGGGCATCACTGTTCTCCAGATTCAACAAAAAGTGATTTTTCCCCCTCTTTTCATTCTCCCTCACAGGGGTTTCAGACCAATCGCCACTGTTTCTCCCTGCCAGCCTCCTGGATTTCCAGAACTAGCAGCCACATCAGCAGAGGGGAGCGGCATCCTGGCACCCAGGGTGGGATGCTGGCACCCTAAGGTCTCACGTGGCACCTGGGGCAGATCCCAGCAGCTCTACCGGGAGGCGTCCAGCCACTTCCCCCAGAGGCTGCAGGGCCGGCTTGCCCAGTCTCATATTTCAGTCAGAATAATTAAATTAATTTCACTCAATAATTCAAAATTAATTTTTTAAAGAGATGATTTCATTTATTTTTAATTGATTTCCTCTCTCTTAAAGCTTTTTTTTATAGATTACATTAAGCTAAATGAACTAATTTAAATAAATTTTCACCAGAAGTAAAATAATCATCTCGTTTATCATTAAAAAAAAAAAAAAAGGCAATACAATGTGGCCAATTTTACCCGAACACTAAAATATTAATGATGATGCAATTTTTACAAGAAAAAAAATTAGCCTTATTCATCTGGAACAGAGATTTATTTCCACAGACAACTACTTCTGGCTTACTTGAATGACCAGAAGATAAGTATTCGAGGAAAATGAGTCATGTTGGGAGTAAAGAATTCGTCCCTCCTGGAGGCAGGAAGAGTTAGAGTTCACAGGCCTGAGGATTTATACCTTCTGGAGGTGAGACTGCCCTTCTCATTCCCTATTTTCCTCCCTCAGTGTAAGACTACTCTACTGTAGCTATCTCATCTGGCCCTTCTTCCTCTGTAGTTTTTCTCCTTGTGAAACATGCAACCTGCAGGAGTTGTCATACGTATGCTTACTGGCAACAACAAAAAACAATGACAACAACAAAAAACAACCACAGAATGGTCTGTTTGGTTCATGGTGTCCCCGGAATCAAGGAACAATCATGTTCCTTGGTACAAGTCCTGCTCCATCCTGCCATTGGTAACTTGCAAAACATTTTCACATCCCCTGTTTCATAACACCACAGTCTTGGTGTTGCAAGACAGCCAAAGCTCTGTGTTCTTAGGAAAGTTTATTGGCTTCTTTTGACTGTTAGGATACTGTGTAGTCGAATGCATATACATCTTAGGAAGAGCTCAGGGTGTGATGCTCATGAACAGAGCATCAGAAGCCATGCGTGATTCCTCCCTGTAAAAGACATTTGGCCTACATTCCACTCTTGGTCCTGGAAGCACACAGGTTGAAAATAAAGAGTGACCACGTGTTGGAGAAAAAATTAAGTCGCTCATGTATTCTGTTGCCTGTATCTGTGATATCCTGCATTCTGTGAATCCTTCGGTAAAATCTTCAGGAAAAACCCTGATCTACACTGTTCATCAAAATTCAGCCTTAAACCAACTATTCTTCCAAACTCCTTGTTAATTAATGACCCGATATTTGGAGAAGATGTTATCCACCTTCACAGTCCCCTACCCTAGTAATCAAATGAAGTTAGGTTTGATACCAGAATTAAGATAGAAACATGCCCAAAAGGTAAGTTTCATTTTTCAGTAAAGTGTTGGAAAATTGTGGAAATAGGAAATGAAATTTCTTTCCAGCCTCATTGCTCTTGTGACCCTTATTTCATGGAAATCAACATGAAAATCAACAGTTTCATTTTAGAACTTCTTTTTCAAATATTGGTAAGAGAGTTGTAAATTACTGAAGGACAAAATCATAAAGACAGCTTTTTTTTTTTCTCCTGTCATCCAAAAGCGTCTCTAATTGAGGGCTTTGGCAAGAAATGATCCCCTCTTTTCACAAAATTATGAAAAAAAGGAAAGGAAAAAATCTATTTCATGAACTTGTAAGAGGTAGTTTGCTAGTGGAACTTGGGAACAATGCAGAGCTGATGAAGAGGAATATCATGAAAAATCATCTTCTGGGCACAGTAAATGGAATTATCTAGTGCTTCTAAACACAGAAAAAAATAGTTACCTTTCTAAGCAGACATATGCTATTCTGGGAAGATAAATCTAGGGCTGCAGATAGAAGTAGTTTTCCTTTTCATTAATAAATACATATTCTTGAACATGAAAAGTCTTTGACTTCATTTCTTCCTCTTCCTAGGTTCCTAGACTTATTTCAGACATTGGTTTGGGAGAAACCATTATGACCTGTCACTGAAATAGATAATAAAAGCCAATAACTGTCATTAACTTGGTAGTCAGAAAGTGATTTAAAAGATTAGACAAAAACTCTTCTGTTGAACTGCAGTCTTTATAATTTTTTTTTCCTCTAGATAACCCTACATTTGATTAAGGAAATAAAGACTTAAGTAAACAAATGAACAAATTGAACCCCCAGCTCCCATGTACGTTTCCCCACCCAACGTGAGGACATCTGTGGGACAAGGCTCACAAGCTCCTTGATTGGGCCAGACAGAGTCAGAGTCTTGGTGCTGCAGAATGGGAGGAACAGTGTGTAATGAGGCATCAGTGCCCAGTGAAGAAAGGGGAAAGATGAAAAAGAATAAGAATTAGCCCCTGGTGCTGTAGAACTCAGGAGACCCACAAAGGCTAATTTCAAATGGCTAGTGCTCTTACATCTTAGGGATGAACTTGCTTCTTGATGCACTTGTAGTTCCCATTAATGTTAATGCTGCCAAGCCCACCGAGAAGAGAATAGAGCTCCTTAGTTTGCTTTCATCAAATTCACATTTTTGTGTGTGTGTGTGTGTGTGTGTGGAAAAAAATCTGGTTACCTTTATGAATTAAGACAGGAACCTATGATAATATACAAATACATTTGGTTAAAAAAGAAAAAGAGAATAACCCATAAGCCATATGTCGAATCCAAAGTACATAGGGGAAACAGCAGCTTGTGGAAAGCGGTAGCAAACATCTTTAGTCAAAGTCTATCCAGTGGTTTTTCCTAATGATGAGTTCAGAAAATTAGAGACATTTTTGGTTTTGGTACCATTCATGCAATGCCTTCCCCCCAAAACATACATGTCAAGAAGCTGTTAATGGTAGTTGTTTGGTCAACACTCTTAGTATTTTTACGAAGAGGGAGATCGGGGCACAAAAAACCTCTAACTTTTCTTTTAGTGATTAGACTAATTCAGTGAGAGACAGAAGAGGATTAGCTTCCAGTCAGGGAAAATTCAGTGGTGAAATGAAATTGAACAGATGTAAGCTTCCAGGAGATGGATGCTTTAAAGATGAAGACCACTTCTAAAACATTCCTATTGTAAGCTCAGAAAAGATTCTATTAATCCAGGGTGGACTGTATGGGATAATAGGGGTATGATTCTTAAGGACTTTTTCTTTAGTTCCATATGTGCTCTATGTCTGGGTGATTCCAGTTAAGATCTTTGTGCCATGGATAGCTGAGTATAGGCATGCAGTAGAAAGGACTAGTGGCATGGCGCACTTGTAGTGGAATCATGACTCTTTCAGCAGGCCTCTAAGGCCTCTAATACAGGCCTCTGTATTCTCTTTAGTTCAGGACTGAGGAACGTGTTTTTCCAGCTCTCACTCCAACACCTAACTCCTCATTCTAGAGTCAGAAGCTGTCCATCTTTTATTCAGTGTATAGTTTTACATAACTCATGAAAACTAAAAGCCACAGGGATAAACAAGCACCTTTGAGCATTTCAAGTCTGTGTTTCAAAATTTGTCTCCATATTGGCATACTCTTCAGAGCTGCCATCTTAATTCTGTTGATGTTTGTCAACTCGCTATTGCCTAGTACTAGAATGAATACACACACACACACACACACACACACACACACACACACTGTTCTGATAAAATCACACAAAGTTATACCTAAGTGAATGAGACAGAAAGAAATACAAAGCTAGATAGTAGAGTGTAGTCAAATGTTCATTATGCAAAGTGAACCTCATAGTTAGATCTTTGAAAGATGTTAGAAATAGTCTAGTCTGTGACCATTGAGGACATTATCTAAAATGCACAGCTGTCCAAATTTCTAGAGATATTTCTAAATCATCAGTGAGTTAACCATTAAATCTTCCTGACAATCTTAGTAGAGGTACAACTGATAGACAATAAATTGCATATATTTAAAGTATCCAACTTGACAAGTTTTGACAGATGTTTATACCTTTGAAACCTTCCCACGTCAACTAATCCATCACCCCCAAAGTCTCCTCATGCTCCTTTGTAATCTATTACTCTCACCTCTCTAGACTCTCGTCCCCAGGCAACTAATGCTCATTTTGTCACTATATTCTAATTTGCATTTCCTAGGACTTTATATAAATGGAATCATACTATATACCCTTTTTTGTCTAGCATACTTCACTTAGCATAACTATTTTGATATTCACTCATGTCGTAATGAGCATTCCAAGTTTATTCCTTTCTTTTGCTGGAAGTAGTATCCTCTTCTTTTTTTTGTGTGTGTGTTTTTTTTTTAAGATTTTATTTTTTTGACAGAGAGAGACACAGCAAGAGAGGGAACACAAGCAAGGAGTGGGAGAGGGAGAAGCAGGCTTCCCGCTGAGCAGGAAGCCTGATAATGGGGCTCGATCCCAGGACTCTGGGATCATGACCTGAGCCAAAGGCAGATACTTAATGACTGAGCCACCCAGGTGCCCCGAGTAGTATCCTATTCTATTTTATGGATATACCATGTTCACTTAGTGATAGACATTTTGAGTTGTTTCAGTTTTTACTATTACAAAAAAGCTGCTATGAACATTCAGGTACTAAACTTTGTGTAGACAGATGCTATCTTTTCTCTTAAATACGTAGGAGTGGAATGGCTAGGTCATGTGATATGCCTATGCTTAACTTTGTAAGAAACTGCTAAATTATTTCTCTAAAGTGGTTGTAACATTTGACATTCCCATGAATAGTGTATGACAGTTCTAGTTCCACCACATCCTGGCCAATACTTAGTAATTCTAATAGGTATATAAATGAGATCTCCCTGTGGCTTAGGTTGCATTTCCCTACTAACTAAGTCTGTTGCTCGTCTTTTGTATGCTTCCTTCTCATCCGTGTATTCTCTCTGGTGAAATGGGAGTTCAAATGTTTACCCCCATTCTTAATTGGGTTGTTTGTTTTCTTATTACTAAGTTTTTTTTCTTTTTCTTTTTAAATTTATTTTCAGTGTAACAGAATTCATTGTTCATGCACCACATCCAGTGCTCCATGCAATACGTGCCCTCCATAATACCCACCACCAGGCTCACACAACCTCCCACCCCCTACCCCTCCAAAACCCTCAGATTGTTTTTCAGAGTCCACAGTCTCTCATGGTTCATGACCCCCTCCAATTTCCCTCTAAGTTTTGAGAGTTCTTTATGCATTCAAGATAGAAGTCTCATGTCAGATACATAATTTACAAATATTTTACAAATATGTTATTTACAAATATTGCTGGTCCTTTCACTCATTTAACATAGACTTTTAAAGAGCCCAAGTTTTTAATTTCATTATAGTCCTATTCATCTACTTTTTCCTTTTTTGAATAGTGCTTTTGGTGTCATATTTAAGGCATTTTTGCTTACCTCAAGGTCACAAAATTTTCTGTTTTCTGTTATTAGCTCTTCAGTTTTAATTTTACATTTAAATCTATGATCTTATTTGGTTTTTAGATGACAAGAGGTATGAACCAAAGCTAATTTTTGGGGGCATATTAATATTCAAATGTTCCAGCACTATTTTTTGAAATGACTATTTTTTTCCTCCACCAAATTACTCTGTACTTTTGTTTAAAGTCAGTTGTCTATAAATGTGTGAATGCACCCCATTTATATATTTGTCTGACGTAATGTCAATGTCACACTGTATTTATTGCCATAGATTTATAGTAAGTCTTGAAATTATTCCGTAGGAACTTTAGAACCAGCTTGTCATTTTGTACAAATGTTTGCTATAATTTTTATTAAGATTATACTGTTACACTGAAACTACAGATGAATTTAAGGAGAAATAGAATTTTAATGCTACCAAGTCTTCTGATCCATAAAAATGGTATATTTCTCTATTTATTTAGGTCTTCTTTAATTTCAGTGACATTTTGTCATTTATAACATAGCAGTTGTTCATATCTTTTTTCAGATTTATCCCTAAATATTTAAGTAATTAAAAATGCTATTGTAAATGGTACTGGCTGATTTTTGCATACTGATTTTGTATCCTGCAACCTTGCTAAATTCAATTCTAATTTCTTTTTTTTTTTTAAGAGAGTAATCTCTGTATTTATTTATTTATTTTTAAAGATTTCATTTATCCATCTGACAGACAGAGATCACAAGCAGGAAGAGAGGCAGGCAGAGAGAGAGAGGAGGAAGCAGGCTCCCCAATGAGCAGAGAGCCCAACATGGGGCTCGATCCCAGGACCCTGGGATCACAACCCAAGCCGAAGGCAGAGGCTTCAACCCACTGAGCAACCCAGGTGTCCCCAATCCTAATTTCTAGTAGTCTTTTGTGGCTTCAGTCAGATTTTCTATGGAGATGATCATGTTTTAAGTGAATAAAGACAGTTTTACTTCATTTTTTCCCCTCAATCTGGATGTCTTTTCTTTTTCTTGACATACTATACTGGCTAGAACCTCTAGGTCAATGTTGAACTGAAGAGGTGAGATCAGACATCCTTGTCTTCTTTTTCTTATTAGGGACAGAGCATCCAATTTTTTATCATTAAGTATGATGAAAGAATAGGGGTTTTTTTGTTGTTGTTTTGTTTGTGTTTGTTTTTTTTCCAGATGCTCCTTTTTAATTTGTGTAAGTTCTATTTTATTCCTACTTTGCTGAGGTGATATCTTTGGTTTTCTCAAAAAACAAGCTTTTGTTTTATTAATCTTTTCTATTGGTTTATATTTCATAGATTTTCACCTTGATCTTTATTATTTCTTTTGTTTATTTGGATTTTTTTTTTTTTTTTGAGAGATGGGGGGTGGAGAAGAAATCTGCACTGGTGGGAGGAGTGGGAGGAAAGGGCAGAGGGAGAGGGAAAAAGAATCCCAAGCAGCTCCACACCCAGTGCAGAGCCCAACTAGGGTTGATCCCACAATCCTGAGATCATGACCCTGCTGAAATCAAGGATTCGATGCCCAGCCAACTGAGCCACCATGCTGCCTCATGTATTGGGATTTAAAAACAAAACAAAACTGGATTTACTCTTTTTCTAGCTTCTTAATAGAAGCTGCTATCACTGATTTGAGATCTTATTTTCTAACATAGGCAATTTTTAATAGTCTATTAGTCTATAATAATCTATTAAGTGCTATAAACTTCCTTTAACTACTGCTTAGTGGTATCCAAACATTCTGATATGTTATATTTTCATTTTTAATTCACCCATAATACATTTTAATTTTCCTCTTGGTATCTTCTTTGAACTGTCTGTTATTTTAAAGCATGTTATTCAGCTTCCAAATATTTGGGGCTTTTCTGAAGGTGTTTCTGTTCATGATTTCTAATTTAAGTCCCTTGTGGTCAGAGACCATAGGACTCAAATCTTTTAAAAATGTATTGAGATTTGTTTTATGTTCTTGAATATGGGTTTTGTTTTTTGTGTTTTTTTTGGTAAATGTTCTATGAGCACTTGAAAAGAATGTGTATTCTGCAGTTGTTGGGTGGAGTTTTTAATAAATGTCAGTTAGGTCAAATTGGCTGATAGTATTTAAATCTTCTGTCTTTACTGATTTTCTGTCTATGAGTAATGGGCATCAAAATCTCCAACTGTAATATGGATTTGTTTATATCTCCTTGTGGTTCTATCAGTTTTGCTTCATCAATTTTGAAGCTCTCTAATTAAGTATATAAATATTTGGGATTGTTATGTCTCTTATGAAATGGCCCTTTTCTCATCATGAAAGATCTTTATCCATGACTAAATTTGTTCTGACATCTACTTTGATGTTAATGTATCTACTTTATCTTTCCTCTTATTAGTGTTATCACACATACCTTTTTCTGCATTTGTACTTTTCAAAAGTAATAATTAACCTTTTTTAAATTTTAAGCAGGCTCCACTACCAACATGGGGCTTGAAATCATGACCCTGAGATCAGGGTCTGCTCCAGCCAGGCACCCCTCTATGTTTATACTTTAAACCTATTTTGTCTTTATGTTGGAAGTGTGTTTCTTGTAGACAGCATATAGTTGGGTCTTTTTTTTTTTTTTTTTTAAACATAATGTGATGATCTCTACTTTTTAAGCTGGCTATCTCTCCTAGGAACATTTAACATGATTACTAATGTGGCTAGGTTTAAATCCATCATCTTGCCATTTGTTTTCCATTTGTCACATCTGTTATTTGTTCTGCTTTCTTCTTTTTCTGTCTTTTTTTGCACTAAGTATTTTTTTAAGATTCTATTTTATCTCCTTTGTTGACTTAGTAGCTATACCTCCTTGTTTTGCTATTTTTGTAATTGCTTTAGGGTTTATAGTACACATCTTTAACTTATCAAGTCTACCTTCAAGTGATAGTATACCAGTTCCCATAAAAGAGCCTTATAATATTATACTTCTTTTCTCCCCTCCTGAATTTTGTGGTAGTTTTTCATGCATTTAATTTTCACATATGCTATAAATTCCACACTACGTTGCTATTAGTTTTGTTCAAACTTCTATTTTCTTTAAAAAAGACTTAAATATTAAGGAAAAAAATCTTATATATTTACTCAAGTTGCCATTTCTGATGCTCTTCAATTGTTTTGTGACTGTATTCATTTGGTGTCATTTTGCTGGATACAGAATTCTGGGTTGACAATATTTTTCTTTCCCTATTTTAAAGATGTTGCTTTATAGCTTCCAATGAGAAATCTGCTCTCATCTTTATCTTTATTCCCCTGTATATAAAATATTATTTTCTTTTCTCTCTCTCTCTGGCTGGCTACACTTTCTCTGGCTGTTTTTAATATTTTCTCTGTCACTGGTTTTGAGCAATATGCCTAGGTGTCATTTTCTTCAAATTTTTGTGATTGGGCTTCTTTGGGATTCTAGGTGTGGATTTTCAGTTTCAAGTTTGGACACTTTTCAGCCATTATTTCTTTGACTATTTTTTCCATTCTCCCCTCTTTCCTCTCTTTCGAGGACTTACATGTAATTTAGGCTGCTTAAAGTTGTCCTGCAGCTTAATGATTCTCTATTCACTTTTAAAAGTCTCTTCTCTGTTTTTTTATGTTAGACACTTTCTATGTGCTATATTCTCAGAGATCCCAATATTTTCTTTTTAATGCCTAATTTATTGTTAATCTTATCCACATTGAAGTTTTGATATGTACAAGTTAAATTTGGGTTTCTTTTATATCTTCCATGTCTCTACTAACTTTCCAAACATATGAAATGCAGTAATGATAACCATTTTAATTTCATCTAATTCTAAGATTTGGTTTAGTTGTTCATAGATTTTGATTAATTGATTTACCTGCTCATTAGGGACTGTAGTTTCCTGCTTCTTACCATGTCTGATATTTTTGATTGGATGTCACACTGTGAATTTTACATTGTTGGGTCATGGATATTCTTCTATCCTTATAAATGTTATTAAGTTTTTTTTTGGAATTCACTTAAGTATGGAAACCAATTGGTGGTTTTAGGTTTTGCTTTTAAGATTTGTTAGGTGGGATTGCAGTAATGCTTAGATTAGGGCTAATTGTTCCTTACTACTGAAAAAAGACCCTCTTGTATACCCTACCCAATGCTGTGTGAGTCTTGAAGGTTTTCAGTCTGGCTAGTGGAAACTGGCACTGCTTTCAATCCTATTTCAGTGCTGGGCACTTTTACCCCTAATCCTTTCAGATAGCTCTTCACCCCCGATCTTTGCCTGCTTTCTTCACACACATGCACTCACCAGTGCTCAGTTGAATAGTTAAAGGTTACCCTCTACAAATTACTGGAGCTCTCTGTCTCTGTGTAGTTCTCTTGTCTCTGGCTCTCTTCCTTGTTAATTTTGTCATGTGGGTCTCCAGACACTCTCAGCTCATTTCCTTACCTCAGGAGGTCCTCCAGGCTCTGCCAGGAACCTGATCCCTACAACTTGGAGCAATTGAAGGACTTACTTTTGTTTCCTGTCTCTCAGATATGGCTGTTCTTCACTGCCTGATATCCATTTAAGTTGGAAAGAAATGTTTTATATATATATTTTTTCTCTTTTCTGATTTTTCAGGTGGGAAGGTAATTCCAGACTCTGTTACTCTTGGTGGAAGGCAGAAGCCCACACTCATTCTAAATGTGAAGAGATCAAACTTTCCTTTTGTTTAAGGAGAAATTTGCTTCTGTGAGACAGCTGTGATGATCAAAATGAGGTGAATATATTTTAAACAAAATATTAAGTCTAAGTTAATAGGAAAAGTTGTAGTATTTTGACATACTTATTCAGCTGGTCCCAGAGAAGATGCCCTTGGTTTGATATCTAAGACTATACCCGTATCTGTCTTAGATAAATAAATCAAGGGAATAATTGTTGTTAAGTGCCCTTGATATCTTTATTTTCTCACTCAAATTAAGAAGACCAAATTAAATGCCACCTCCAAGCTGTTTTCCAGTTTGAAATAATTCTGGGACTACCTCTTTCCTCTTTGGGTTTTAAAGTTGAAAGAAAAAAAAAGGTTTGCCAAAAATACATGACAATTCACTTTGCAAAGCCATGGAAACTAACATGGAATCAAGGGACGTGTTCAAAATTGCACTCATCAAACCAAAGTTGGATTTGCCAACCTGGGGCACTGGCCGATTGTCATTTCCAGGAAAATGATGTGAGAAAATACTTTGAAGAGGGAAAATAATTATCCTCCTTCAAGTACTTCAAAGGTAGTCCTAGAAAATGAAAATGAATCTATTTCTCCTGACTTAGGCCCATATTATCAACTGTGAACTTGTTTCATGACATAAATTCAGAGCAGATAGTCTGTTTCTCTGAACTGGATCTATACAGTAAGGAAAGAGGTATTCACCTCTCTCTTTGGAGGCCAGCCAAAGGGGACAAGAGAGGTGCTGGGTCGGGTAAAAGCACAGTATGCTTCTTTCTCCCACAGCTTCTGTTAGAACCTTCTGAAAATAGTCAACTTTACCCAGAACATTGTGCTAATGGCCTCATCTCTCTTACCTTTTAAGGTCCAGCTAAAATCATAACATTGTCCATGAACCCTATCAACTGATTGATAGGTCAACTTCCGCTGCTCTTTCCCCCATTTAATAGACGGTCTAACTTTAGAGGACACATTTTGTTGTTTAATCTTATGCTGCTGAAGATTTTTAAAAAATTTTTCTGTGCACTAGGTGTGGTGCATAAACAATGAATCTTGGAACACTGAAAAAAATTAAATTAAAAAAATTGTTTCTGTGCCTATATGTAGGGTCTTATTAATGGACTAGTGAGTACGAATTGTTTTTCTTTCTCTCTCTTTATACATCGAATAAAGTCCTCACCACTTCCTCCGTCATCCTTAACTGGTCATTATTTACGTAACTATGGGCAAGTCAGTTGAACTATCTTTAGTCCTTAGTTTTTTAATCTACACAATTTGGAGGTTAGATTAGTGACTTTGCATAGTTCTTTAAGATAAAAAAAATACTATAATGGTATTTCTCCTCTATAATATTCCATTCGGTCAGTCTGTATTTGTTGGTACGAAGCACCAATGCCAGGTGCTATATGAACAAAGATGATTAAGAGAGAGGAGTCATAATTTAAAGGGGTGAGGAGATAGGTTAAGGGGTAGAAAAATATGGATCTAAAAAAATCCATCACAGGTGGATAACATAAGGTGGATAAAATACAGTAAGGGGGTAGTCAATCAGCTTTAAAGCAGACTTACACACTTCATTGGCAATTTGATCTTGGGGAAGTGGAGCTGAATTTTTTTATTTTACTTAAAAATTTTTTTTAACCAAGGATGGTCATGAAGTCAGCTAACAACACTGGTTAGGTTAATTCTTCCAAATCTTTAATATTTAGTTATTCTGTGACTCCTATGTGCTCCCTCCCCCACCCCCAGAAGAACTCTTCTCATGAAAAAATTCAGAATGATTGTTTAAATCACTAAGGAAGGAGAACATAAATATCCAGATTTAGTCTGTGCTAATATCCAAGAGGACTGTAACTGCAGTTACTGGAGGTAGTCTAGTGCCTGAGCTAGGTGTCACAGGAGGCACAAGACCTTAGAGGGTAATGGCTTTGTTATTTAACTTTCCTAAAAGCTATCAGTATCTAGATATTCTAGACTTCCTCAATGTCATCAATGCATTCCTCCTGGAGTCTGAATTATATTTTTCATTAATCATCACTCTTCAGTGGACGACAAGTAGCCTTCTTATGTTGCCCCTGTGTCCTTTATGAGTTCCAAAGATAACTAATTAACCTCCTTAGAAAAGTCAGCATGAAAACAGAAGGAAGTCTCTGTGAACAAGCGTCACAGATATGAGTCAAGGATCTCCTGAGTGAGCTCCACAAAGCTTCCTCTCTCCTCACAGAGTTCTCTCCAGAATTAAATGCTTATTGACTTCACGCTAATATCCATTTAGTAATCTGCCGTTTTTGTTTGTTTTAATATAGCACTCAGTTTTACAGTAGAAGGGAATTATGCAGTTTAGAAGTATGAATATTAAAAAAGGATTTAATTAAATCTGTTGCCTGAAACCTCTGTCTAAAGCTATAATGACAAATTTAGTCCATATTTATTATGGTGCACAGGGGACCTTAACCAGATCATTAGTTTATATGCCTTACTCAGTAGTGAAGTTCTAAAACTTTACATTTTGCATATTATTACATTATTCATTTTTCCAACTAGGCATAAAATACGACTTCCCATGAGTACAATACCTAATTCTTCAAAATATACAAAGATAGCAATAAAATGATTAAATTACAACTCTTACATCTGTTCTTCTTGTCTGATTATAAATTAAAATGTTTTAAAACAGGAGAAGACAATTCAGGTAACAAATGGATTTAAACTGTTCACCTTCTCATAGGTTGGGGAGCAAATAAATACAGACACATAAACATGACAGACAGACACATGGACAGGGAAAAATATGGAAAGGTGCCCACTTTAGACTGGGTTTCCAGTGCCTGCTAAAAACATTTGCCCAATAAGAGACTGCAATAAGTTAAATGTGCTTTCTTCTGCTGATGACAAAGTTTGAACTGGCCAATGGAGGTGCCAATGTCTGAGAAATAACTGAATGAAATTGCAGTGTATATAAAATACCCTTTAAAGCCAAACTATAAAATGTTATGTCTGCCAGGAGGAAAATATTTAATGTCATTCTAATCCATTAGCTATCAAGGCAAAATGCTGCCTTGTGTTTTCTTTAACAATCACACATTAACTCATGGTTAATTTAATGATGGAAATAGGCACAGGCATAAGACACCCTGAAAGCATTTTAGATATAACCTGTGAAGTCACCAGCCATTTCAGATTATGCAGTCATCAGCCATAAAACACAAACTTGAAAACTCTCACAAATTGTCACCTATGTAGCCTTTATTTTGAAGCTCACTGATGATAAAGTCCCAGCATCAAACAATGCATAAGTCATTTTTTATAAGTGGTAGCCTAACATATACCACTACCTAATTTTGGAATTCATACTTTAGGAGTCGATGTACAGAAGACCTCCTTGAATTCATGGCATTTTCTTCAAAGCTTACTGCTTGGCCTGAGAGATTTTACCTTGATTGTTAAGCAATATTTTAGATGCTTCATCAGACAAAAAGAGCAGTTGAACTGCTGAAACTCTTTACACACACACACACACACACACACACACACACAATTAGTATTTGAAACCAAAAATAAATGTTGGGTGCAAAGTCAAGGAAAGATGGACGTGTTTAGTAGGCTGAGGACTCCGGTCTTTAGTAGAGAACAGATGGAAGAATGGGTTGGAGAGCTTTGGGCAGAACAGGAAAACTAGAATGTGGGCATTAGTTCTTCGGAAAAGAACATGGACTAGGAAATGGGTCAGGATAAAGGAGATTCCAATCCAGATGAATGTTTTGGCCTCATAGGAAGAATCCTGGGAGAGAAAGGAGTTGGTCTCTTACGAGTTCAACAGTGGTAACTCACTCTTCAAGAGAAGAGGAACTAAGGTTCAATACATAGGCAACTTTGCAGGAAATATGTATATATATTTTTTTTATTAAAAGAGCTCAATGAATTTTCATACGGTTAAACAATAACATTTGAAGACAAGTAAACAAGAAATTACTCAGTTCTTCTTCAAAATAGGGGTACACACACACACACACACCACACACTTTTAAGGTAGCTATATATCCACCCTTTGAAAGAAGAGATGCCTTAGTCTTTTCAGCATCACCACAACTAAGACTAATGGAGAAACCAATGCCAAGAAACCCATGGTTGAGTATTTCCAACCCCTGTGCCTAACACAGCTTCCAGAGCTGTGTGATTCTCAAGTGACTGTTGGCCTCCGGGAGGGGAAATAATAAGGTAAGGGTCTGCTCAATTTTGTAATTTTTCTACAGGTGTATGCATGAGGAAAGCCAGCCTGATAATCCAGGGAATCTTAATGCTTCTGAGTCAACTGAGTTTTCTTCAAACTGAGATGCCACGAAATATTTAGTTTTCTTCTATAATCAATGCACTTGTTTACTTTCGATGAAAGTGACTATGTTCCCATGACATAGACCTTCCAGGTAAGTGTCACGGTGATATCACAAAGGGCGTTTATAGGACTGCTTCAACAACAAACTGAAATGCATGAAATAAACAGCTACACAAGTTTCAATGAGTCAAACCTCTCCCTGTCACTCAGTTGGATATGAAGCAGCTACGGTGTCCTAAAGATGGAACCCACTGCGGAAAATGTGGAAAAAAGGACTCTACATGCTCTTCCCAGGAAAGAGGGAAGGCGGGGGTGGGGGGAACTGAGAGAAACAGGGACACAGAGAGAGATACAGGCCTGTTTGGAACATGTGAAATCTGTCAGCTCTCAAAAGGAATATACTGTAGTTTGATCAGGTGATCCTGTCCTTTGATTTATGTAATAATTTACAGAAATCCAGTCCCACTCCCCACTCTGTAGGGAACAACACACCACCAAGCCAACTCTGGCTTCATTACAGGACGTCCCCCGATAAATAAAATCTAGATCTGGCCTCTGTCCACTGCTGTTCTAAATGAGCCCAGCCAGCCTGGCCCACGTTTTTTTCATTTCATTTTCTGGAGCCAAATGACTACCATCTGTTGTCACGAAGCTGTCACACAATCAGTAATAGAAGATTTCTAAGGAATATAATGACTGAAGGAGGAATATATGAGAGTCCAGCTCCTATGTAGCAGGACGAGAGCAGCAACCCATTTGAAAAGAAACAGCACTGTGTTCTCCCACTTCTCAGCAAGTGCATTGTAATACAAATCTTTATTTGGACTCAAGACGTTGACAGGTCAATTGAACAGAATAAGTCTAGTTTATGATGCAGTTGTCAGAACTGGTTAAAGCAGGAGTCTGTTTACCGACGTCCTGAGATATTCCAACAATTTTTCTTGCAAACCAGCACCTTGAGGTTAATTACTTTACCAATTTGAGTAAATGGCAAGCCATATTCCCATCTGTCTCCATTAGTTCCCCACTATTTCTCAATTTATGATGACTGGGGTCAAGGCTGTGGTACAAAAGAAGAAGTAATAAAGCATGAATGGAGTAATTTTCTGTTTATACAAATGGTGGTAGCCACAGCATAAATAAGGCAAAGACATCTTTAACGTGCATATTCTTAGCTTTGAAACCTCTGGATGCTAACTATATTTACAGTAAACGTGGCTCCTAATTTGTAAGCGTAAAACACATACCAGTGACAAACTGCACTTTCCGTATTTATGGGCTGCAAGTTAAAGCCTGATATCACAGCCAGCAGGACTTCAGCTGGTCTCACAGTAGACGCCAAGTCAACAAATATTCCAAAAGGCCTAGAACAGTCCATTTCTCTTTACCTTCCTTGTTCACCAGAAGCAAGGTCTTCGGGAAACAAAGAAATGCTAGACTTCTGTGTTGGTACTACCATAAGGTATGAATGAAGCATTTACATTTGGTCGAGGTATTCCTTGCTATCTGTATAGGATTCCATGTTGGAATCCTTTAAAATCTATTTATAAGTGTGACTGATTAAAAAATATAAATATTAAAATAAAAAAATTAAGCATTGACATTTTCTTTCCTTTTCTTACTCACTTCCTCCCTCTCCCACTCTGTCTCTTCTTTCCTCTGTTGCTCGGCTTCTCTCTCATTCTAATCACTATCAAACATAAGATAATGTATAACTTTAATGTATATGTTCTAATCTAAATCATAAATATGTAGTATAATTCACCTCTCAATTTCACAGTGTTATCATGTTAGTATTCAAAACAAAATGGTATTTTTCAGAAGCCCTTCATATATAATTTAAAAAGAAATCGGCCAATTTCTCCAGTTTATTAATAGATATGGCAGATTAATATGTTTTTACCTAATCTGCTTTTCTCAAACACTGGCAGTTAAAAAGAAAAAGAAAGAGGCAGAGAAGATAAATTTTTGGCCACTTGCCACAAATGGTCAAAGTGATCATTAATTAAGTACCACAATAAAATAGATTTTATAGCAAATGAGCCATAAGACATCTATTTTACAAAAAAGGATTCAAAACAGAAAGGATTCAAAACTGCTCCACAATCACTTTAAAGTTCTAGGCTCTGACACTGTCATTGATCAGGCAGAGGCCCAAAGAAAATCAGCTCTGAGTAACAAAATGGGAGAAAACTATATTTTTCTTAACTTCTAATGGGTCACATGGAATAGGAAGATTTCTCCTGGCCTTTCAGAAGGACTCATAGGCAAATGCAATGGTTTTCCTTGAGCTTTTCTCTGGAGCTTAAGTCTTTTCTCTTTTAGCTTTTGGGCTGCCTCTGTTGTTTCCCGCTTTCGTTTCCCATGCCTCCTTCCTCTCTCAACTGAAACACAGGCTGCCATTTCACTCGGGGCCAATGAGATGGCCTTTAGACATTTTGGAATGGCTTTTAACGCTACTTAGATGAAGAGTACTATTAAAACCTAGGCTAAAAATCCTCCAACTGGGGTGCCTGGTTGGCTCAGTGAGTTAAAGCCTCTGCCTTAGGCTCAGGTCATGAATCCAGGGTCCTGGGATAGAGCCCTGCACCAGACTCTCTGCTCGGCAGGGAGCCCGCTTCCCCGTCCCCCTTCTCTTGCTTCCCTCTCTGCCCACTTGTGATCTCTGTCTGTCAAATAAATAAATAAAATCTTAAAAAAAAGATTAAAAAAAATCCTCCAACTTTCTCCAAGGTTTGAGAGGCGGTCCTGTTGAAGCAAGGCCCATTATCAGTAAGGTTCTTCATAGGGCCAAGTCTTAAAAGTCTTTTTCCCAGGCAGAAGCCTGGGGAGGAAGAGGTCTGGATCTTCTCAAATCACAGAAGAAAAGCAGGCAGTGTGTCTATGTAGAGGGACCAGAGGAGACATACAGAGGGTTGTGGAAAGGGTTCCTGCATCTTTTGTGGGAGAACATTAAGGGTAATTGATGAACAGGAGACGATCCTAGGGCCTTATTTCAAAAAGATTTGTTTAAAAAAAAATAGAAGAATAAAAAAGAATTGTTTAAGAATATATAATTAGGTACATTCAACCAAAGTAAATTTGAGCTCCAACTATGTTCTAGAAGTATGAAATTCAGAGATTAAAAAAAAAAATGGTTGCCACTGAAGATATCCTAGTCTAATGGACAAAACAGAAAAGAAGTTAAATCATCATAATGTGGTGTGCGAGAGAGGTACATATAGGAGTCTCCTAACAGGATGCTCATGATTAAGGCACCAAAATTAGCACTGAGAGATCCATGGAGTGGAACCAACATCCTGCATAGCATCTCTGCCCACAAATACTCCTTCATTGCCCAGTATTCTGCCGAATAAAGAATCACCTCCATTGATAAGTGACCCCTTTAAGTTGCAAAAACTCCCAGGAAGGATAAAAGTAAGGACCACCAGTCATTTGTCTTTTAATGTGAATTAATTTAAACATGTTAATTTCTCAGATCTTAGAATACAAATGGTAGAAGAAACCTTAGAAATTACATAGTCCAATTTTCTCATTGTACTGAAGAGGAGCCTATAGCCTGGGATGTTGGAGAAGGTGTGAGGCTTTGGTGAGGACCCCACTTGCATTGGCTGCAGCAGAAGGAAAGACTTAAGGCTGGCTGCCATTGGGATTCTCACCAAAACATGCACCGATGAATAGCAGCAGTAACGCTCTTCACCAGCTAAAGATCTTTGGGCCTTATGTTTTCTATCCATCGATAATATTTACTAGTGCTTTTTCTTTCTTCACTCAAAACATTTTCCAAATATCATATGCTGTGATAAGTGCTCTATGTCTTTAAAGGATGAAAATATAACTAGGAGAAGCAAAAAGAATGTACTCTGGAGGCCAACATCACTGCCACTTAATAGCTTTGTGGCTTTGCTTAAACCTTAATTTCTTCAGCTCTAACATGGACTTAATATGTACCTTGTCGAATGGTTGAGTTAGAGATGATATGTTAATACATGTAAAGCAT
The DNA here is from genome assembly GCF_010015895.1 of Lontra canadensis. Taxonomy (NCBI): domain Eukaryota; kingdom Metazoa; phylum Chordata; class Mammalia; order Carnivora; family Mustelidae; genus Lontra; species Lontra canadensis. The sequence continues at coordinate 74,010 of NW_022631272.1, read as the reverse complement.
CTAGTACCATGCAAGGTACAGATCAAACACTCAATAAATATTAGGAGGTGCTTTTTAATTTGGTCTCAATGGAGCATTCAGTCTGACAATACGAGCCATCTATGCGAGGAACAAACATTTCTTAGGTAAGTCTGCAAAGTTTTCAAAGGGCTGAGTTAGTTTTTGAAGAATAAACATAGGGATTTGCTAGAAGAGGTGAGGAAATGAACATAAAAGAGCATGGCCCATTTGGACCAAACTAGTATCTCTGTCTTATTCTCTTTCTCACGATACCCTTAAACGATTATTATGTTCCCATCAAAACAAGGTCCTTTGGCATTTAAGACTCCCTAGTCCACCTCCTTGAAAGGATTTCCCACCTCATCTCTATGCAAATTCTTGGCTGTATTTCACCTAGCTGCTGTTCCCCAAAATGCCTAGTCCATTTCCATCACTAGGATTTGCTCCCATCGTTGCCCCTCCTGGGTGCCTTTGTACAAGCTGTTTCCAGTTTTACTCATTTGTCATAGCCTGGCCAAATCCCAGCACTTCCTCTCCTATTTAGCCCACCCAGTCCTTTCCATCCTCTGGATGCCCTTGGCACTGAGTCATCAGCACTCAATCACATCTGGCTCTGCATTACCTCTGAAATTTTAATTTGCCCATGTGTTGTTTTTCCATTAAAATCCCAAGATCTCAAATACAGGGGCTACAATTTAGACTTCTTCATCTTCCCTTCAGCAACTTTCAGGGATCTTATAAATACCTGATTGATGACTATCCTTGATTGTGATTGTGATAAAGTTGATTTCCCTTTGTTTGGGGAGGGGGGTAAGATTTCAGGGAGGAAAATACAGGAGAAGAGAATTTCTGTAGAGGTCTGCAGTCTAGGTCAGCCCTCTAAGAGGATGACACGATCTGATCCATATGAGATATGGGGAGAACTCTGTATGTTACTGTCACTGAAAAACTGTACTTAATTTCTGATCTCCCAGAGGTCAGTCAGCAAGCTGTCAATTTCCTCTCTATGTAAAAACTCATGTAACATCTATTCCATCTACCTCACAACAATCTTGTGAAGATAAAATGAGAACTGTTGTGCTGGGAAGTGTATTTGGAGAGGAAGACATTTTCAAGACACACGCGGTGTCACTATACTGTACACACACACCCCAAGCAATGGGGCCAGTCCAGAGAATGTTCTTTTTCTACGTGTGGATTTTCCCCCTCTGGGCAGTCACATTATTTCCAGGTTAAAGGGTATGTTATACATTTTCCCTTGAGAAGAAACTAGGAGGATAATGAGCTGAGATTGAGCGCCTTGACTGGGCTTAGGTAAACTGCAGTGACACAAAGTTCAAGTTTTGGGGGACATAGCTAATTAGATGTGGTAGACGGAAAATTTCCTACAAGTGGTTTATACCAGTCTAATTAAGCTGTGAGAATCAAATGAGATTAGACTGGTAAGTCACAGAAAGGCCCGGAACACTACAGCCTAAGGCACCTTTCAGAAATTCTGCTTTGCTATCACTCACATTGGGGGTCTGTCTGCAGTCAATTGCCTTAGTAGTTGTTGCAGAGTGTTTACCACCCACGTACTGCTAGAATCCTGTTCTTCCCAAGTCAAACAGTCCCTCCTTCGCTGAGAACTCAGCTTTTGCACTCTCGAGTCCAGCCATGGAGGATAGATAAGTATACAGGGCTTGTATGGAGCTCCTACAGGCTAGGCTGCCATGTTGAGGAATCATGATGAAAATCATTAGCCCATTTTTATTTTAAGACACATAAAAAGCACAGAGCAAAGTAGGGCAGGGTGATGTTACAGCGAGGGAGTAACAGAAAATACTGACTCTAGTCCCATCAGAATAAGCTGACAAGGGATGATGAGTTCCCATTAAAATGAGGAGAGGGGCACCTGGGTGGCTCAGTGGGTTAAGCCTCTGCCTTTGGCTCAGGCCATGATCCCAGGGTCTTGGGATCAAGCCCCGCATCGGGTTCCCTGCTCAGTGGGGAGCCTTGCTTCCCCTTCTCTCTCTGTCTGTCTCTGCCTACTTGTGATCTCTCTCTCTCCGTCAAATAAATAAATAAAATCTATAAAAAAATAAATAAAATGAGAAGGAAATCTCCCCGGAAATAAAAGGAGAGGTAAAGGACAGATGCTCCCCAGTAAGCTGAGGGCCTGTTCCAACGAGAGTTGTTGAGAAAACTTAGTCATCATATTGCTGACATGCCCTTCTCTCAAAAAGGGAGGTTGGGAGGCTAGAGACCTGCTCAGCATGGATTTCGGTCTCAGCTTGTTCCTTCCTGAGGGAGACTCCAGTATTACCAAAGACCTAGGGAAGTCAGAGGCTGGCGTGCTGTGGCCATCGCAGTCTAGTCCAGGGCCTGTCCAATGGGAGGGGCTCAATACATGTTTTTAGAATAAATAGCAATGAATGAGTGAAAGCAATGAGTGGATGGAGAATGATATTTGCAAGGCCATGCTGAGTCTTCTGGATTCACAGAAAGCCAGGGAGGATGACTACAAATGGCAAAGGCCTACTGGTATAATTTCCCATGACCCTCCTTCATCCACCTCACATCAATAGATGGTGACTTTGTGTGGAATGGGGGTTTTGCTCCTTAGGTCTGGTGTAACTGTGGTTGCATGTCCATAACATTACAGCACATTACAATAAAGTCATTATTGTTTTATTATTATGGTAAAATGTCTGGTCCCTGAGTATTCATAAAATAGAAGTGAACTTCTTGGATCACCAAGAAAACATGAGCTTGGTCTTGACTCCTTTAATATCCTTCTCTGAAAGCTCCAACCATCCACTTCTTTATGTCTTATTCACCTTGGCAATTAGGAGATCAAGAGCAAGTGGCTCACATCAAAAGTTCACAGCATCCAGAATATCTAACAATAAGCATTATATATATATATATACACATATACACGTCTAAATATTGAAGGTCACTCAGAACAAAATGAAATGCAAAAATCTGACTTTGGTGATTACAGATCAGTGGACGAAGATCTTGATCACTGCTAAATACTAGAACTGGAAGACTTCTTATGGCCCAAGATTCTTTAAAACCGAACATGGAGATCATTTTTGACTTTTTTTTGACTTTTTTTTTTTTGACCTTTTTTTTTTTTTTTGACTTTTCCACAAAGGAAATAATATATTATTGGGGAATTTTCTGTTCATAATTTTTTTATGAGCCTTTGAACTTATTACAAAAATAATCTGCATTTTTTTCCCCCAGAGATATCTCAAAAACTGACATGGAACAATTAGTGCATAATCGTGTTGCCTCATGAGGTCTGTTCTAAATCTCAGCACACTTGGGTTTTATTGCTGCATTGGCCTTCTCCTCTGGCTGATACTTTCCTAAACCACCTCTATCCCAAAGACTTTCTTTTTACCTGGCAGAAAGTGCCTCTTGCTTCCCTAAATTCAATGAAAAAATTCTCATCTTCATCAACAGTCCAGGACAAAAGTTTCTTAACAGAATTCAAGCACTAACTTCTATAATTAAGAAATCTCACAATTAAGAAATTTCACCCATGCCTGAAGGTGAAATAGGATGATTTCCTATCCTTGGAAACCTGTTCCAATCAAATGGGTTTTAGTCATTAGCAGCACCAATGGCCAAATAATCACACCATGGCCCAGAGGTCAAGGTCCCAGAATTTTATGTGCAACACGCTTCATATCATTTTTTAAAAAATATAATTAAAATAAAAAACAACTTCATAGTAGCTGGTGGCAGAAGAGATTGGATGTGTGCTTAAGAACTATAAATGCATATGAAGCAGTGCTTTGTTTGACTCAAGGTCACTGGCCTGATCTGAGAACACTTAAATTGTAATCAAGGCCACTCATTGAACCATGAGTAATTTTAGGCAAGTTTCCCGGGTGTGTGCTGACGTAACCAAAGAACTTCATTCTGCTTGACCAGCATGGAAATCAGCAGTCAGGTTGAAATATTTGAAGGTTGCTGTCTGAAGGAGATGCTTTTTACCATTTTCAGAGTGTGCTATCTTCTTATATTGATTGTCTTTCTTCATTTTCATAAGCACCATTCGGCTACAAATAGAATTTAATTTTCCTCCCATCTTTCATGGTCAGGGAGATGATCTTCATCCAAGTGACTCTACTTTAATAGAAGATGGACATTATTCTCCAACGAGAAAACGTCATTAAATTGCTTCTTTATATAAAGTAAAACAGATAATCTTCTGAACTGGAGGAAAAAACAAACCAGAAAATTTCCTTTAAATAAACCTGACATTGAAGCTCAGAAAGAAACTGGAAGACATTTAATATATTCGCATTTAGCTACCTATTTTTGGCAGAGTGTGGACAAAAACAAGGTATATTTCTTTACAACAGAAATATTTTTGAGACAGAAGATCTTCTAATTCTTATTACTTCTAGTAACTCTTTTAGTTCTTATTACTAAGATAGCCAGTCTGCCTATGAGGAACAAGCAGAGTCCCCTCAGCTACCCTGATTCACAGGATGAGCGTAATCATAAAAAATCTGGTTATGATAGTCCCAAATTAGGAAGAGTCTTTCATAGCTTTTAGAAAACCTATAAGCTGTTATTAGCAGAAAGAATTAGACAGCAAAAAGGAAAGCAAGAAGTAAGCATTCCCAAGATGAACCATCTGACAGGTTGAGAAATTAAACTAAGTCCTTCTGTCAGGGGTACTTGGGTCTGTGAGAGCCTTGAAAGATCAAGCAACCAGAGTTCAATTTCTGCAAATTCTTTGCTAGCAGGTGGTGCCAACATGGAATCTGACTGCCAAAGGATATTTGGATCTGCCCTGCATCTGGGAGGATTACAGAGGGAACTCTGGTCTTGGAGACAATATGTTCATATCACACCTGCTTTCAGCTGCCACAGGCTACAGTGGAGGCCAAAGGAGGAGCCACTTTAGAGCCATAGGAACCTTGGACTCAACCTCTAATTTGCAAAGTGCATCTGCTTTATAGACCCATTTGACAGCAGTTTCATAATTAGAAAAACATGCCTTATATTTTCACACTTCTCAAGCCATAAAAAAAATCTGGCTTTATTTTAAAAATACTGATTATGTGATGGAGGAAAACCTTCATTTCAGGGAACATACTCAACTAAGACAAATAATTTGGAAGCAGGGTAACAAAATTTCTCTGGTAGCAGGGAAATCTTGTGGTGTGACAAGTGGATTGATTTATCAAACAATTGTACCCAAGATGCCCCATTCTACACTCTGGGTTCATTTAAAGTAGGGCAGTTTTAGCTGTTGAAGCTGTGGGACTTATGCTTTCTTTGTAAAGGGTGTGTGCGGAGGGAGCTTATCACTTGGGCAAACTCTTTAATTGTTTGGATTAAAAAGCCAATCCAAAGAAAAGTCTTAAAATCAGCTGCTTCAAAGAAGTTCTTAGGAAAGAAGATATACTACAGGTTTACCACAAAATCGGAATTTTTTTTAATTTTTAATTTTTTTATAAACATACAATGCATTATTAGCCCCAGGGGTACAGGTATGTGAATCGCCAGGTTTACACACTTCACAGCACTCACCGTAGCACATACCCTCCCCAATGTCCATAACCCCACCACCCACAAAATCAGAATTTTAAGAAGAATATGTTCAGTGATTTGTTCCCAGTGTACTGAGAAGGTGCTTTGATGGGATGATGATGATGATGGTAGGTCAGGGCACTATCCTAAGTGTGTTATGTGATCTATCTCAGGTATTCAGACCAACAGGCCTATGAAGTAGATTCCACTATAATCCCCACTTTACAGAAGAGGAAATTGAAGCATGCATGGTATATAACCTCTCAAGGTCACTCAGTTATTAAGTTTGAGCAGTGGGCCTTGAACCTAAACAGCTGGTTTCAGCATCTGTAATCCTGAACATGACCTCAGCCTGCCATCTTACAGAATTTCTATGTGGATCATAATTGCCAACTTCCTTACCCTGGGTAAAGCATAATATTAAGTAAATTTAACCTTCGCAATGATCGACATAATATTCTCTATATTATACAGGAATTAAATTTGTGGACAAAACTAACGAGGGGTGCCTAGCAATCCTGATCAATTTACAACAGAATAATGTTACACAGGAGAAAAACAAAGGGCACAAAAGGGGTTTTCAAATTGAAACCATGTGAATTCACAGATCTGGAGGAAACACAGATGGGGCAAATAAGACAAAAGAAGGCTAAAACTACTAAAGAGGGTAGACAAGAAGAAAATGAAGCACTCAGCTACAAATTAAGGCTCCTGGTTTGGAGGGTTGAGTCCTGGGACTGTCACTGAACTCTGAACACAACAACCTCCTCTAGACTTTCAGTGAATCCTGAAACGCCCCCAAAGTCTATATTCTCCCAAATGCCTCCCGGGAGCTTCTGCAGTGTTTTTCCCAGGTTTTCCAATACCCATTTGAGTAGAGGTTTATAAATCCCATGGTGTAGTAAGCATGGTCCCATCTTCCTAATAAAGTGAGTCCAAAGAGAATCCACACATATAAACTAGATGCCTAACTTGTTTATTTACTGGTAAATATTGCTTAAAGACAATGGTATCTTCCAACTTCTAAACTTAAAAAAGGGTACATCAGAAAATATGTTGACATGAGAAAATAATTAACTTTCCAAAAAGACTTATTCTATACTCTACTAAAGACACGATTCCCAATGTACTTAAAAGGGAACATACTTTATTAAAATTGAATGTATATGTAACTTTTTGGAAATATACTTTCATTGTATACATTTTTCTCCCTGTAATCTAAAAGCAACAGTTCTTCTCTCTCCACTGTCACTTTTACAAAGGGGAATAAATCCTTGTTTCTAAGTTTTAAAGAACAATTTTGTCATGCCTCTTTTCTAGAGAATGCTAAAGCATCAAACATTTAATGAATGTCATATCCAAATAAAACAGAAGACTAGGCAATAACTGCAAATTTATATTATATGTAAGTATATTACTATTGCTTAAAACATCACTTTTGCTATGATTTAATCTACTTTACAGTATCTTTTACAGTTATTACATTCCATTTTTATTCTTGATTACCTGTTATATATACATTTACTTAATTTGAAAACTGTCTGTTCATAAAATTTGTCTTCCAAATAAACCTGGGTAATCAATTCAGCTTTTAAAAGTAGTATAGAACTCAGCATGTAGATAGGGGACTCCAGTGAATCCTTTTGGGTAATGAAGAATTATTACATATGCCAATGGTTGGTAAAACTAATCTGATTGTTTTGAGAAGGGAGGCTGTTGTTTTTTGGTTTTCTTAAAATAAAGCATATTTGTAAGAGAATAAAACAAAATGCTTTATTTTCCCCTCCCTTAAGAAGAGAAAATAAATCACCTAAGGACAAGGTCCTAAGGTATTTGATGATTGTCCCTTACACAATACTCATGAGGTCACCTGCTAAGAGTCTCATAACCACCCACCTTCTGATTCGAAGCAATGACAGTAAAATTAATCACCATTTAATAATCCGATAATCACAGATATCAAGATAAGATCCTTCATTGTTTATTTATAACTGAAAATACAGCCAGAAAATGAAAACAGAACAGTATGATAAGAAATAGAAGTCCAGGGACTACAAAGAGATGATCAGATTTTTAAGTCACTGAACATAATGTTTTGTAGGAGCCCAGTGAAACTTTTGCCAGTTTCAAAGACCACATTTTAAGACTTCCACACTGTATCTAAAATGCGTTAAACACCAGCATGATTCTCAATGGAGAAGTAAAAGAAATGATCAGTCGGTAAACCCTCTGGAACAATGACATTAGTTCTGATAATGTGTTAGCATGACACAACTTAAGATTCCTACAAAAGCAGATTTGGTTGTTTTGTTTTTCACTCACAAGGTACATTTTTGTTTTCAGCCTCCTACGAAATCACAAAATTTATAAAAGTTGATAAGGTTACTTCAACCCAAAGGCTCAGACTTCTGGAGATGTGACTTTGTTTTGCATATCTGCCCCTCGTGGCCGATGGGAAAATGGAGCCCACAAATGTGACAATAACCATCTTCTAGAGGGAGACGCCCGTGGAAGCGGCAGCAAGGGGACCCAAGTTCTGAGCTACTCATCCATAGCACCGTCCTACATTTCTGAAAATCCAACCATATATTCCTTTTGCTGCCTTCCCCTTCCCCTCTCCATACGTCCCTCAACACTGCCAGCCTTTATCCTACTTTTCTACTTGTCAGTTTCCCCCATTTCTTTTGAGTTTCACGGTGATCACCTCACTCCAGCACAGACTCGCCCCACCACTTCATGTATATTTCTAGACTAGAAGCTCTATTCTAGTCTCTCCTACGACAGTTTCTTTCTTGCCTTTTGTCCTTTGATCCAGTTGCTTTAACAAACTGCCTTCAGCATAGTACCTCAACTAAAAACACAAATCTCGCCTTTTTTTTTTTTTTGGTTTAGTGTTCAACTCTTTTCCCTTTCTGCATCTTTCTGCTTCTTCTAAGCTCATGTCTTATATATGAAGTATGAGATTGTTTTTCTTTCTCCAGCTCAGTGCTTCTGCTCTTTATTCCTTACATCTGAAACATCTTCACACTATCTTCCTCCGCCATTTCACATCTGCAAACTCATCTACTCGAGCTCCCAAGTTATATCAACACGAGGCCAACCAACTCTTTAACTACTTACTCAGGTAATACCCTATTTATTTGTGCATGTTTATAGGTAATCATAAATGTCTTTGGCCATGTTTGCTTTTTCTAAAGAGACTGTAAACTCCTGAAGGTCAAGGCTGGGCTCTAAAACTACAGTGATTATACAGGGGATGCTGAAAAGGTGCTGTCAAATTATGTGCAGATAGTTTTTCATTTGAACTACCCTCAATCTGGGTATGTTTCATGATGCGCTAAAATATCTGGGGATAATAAGGACAAGTTATTCCATCAGAAGATTTCCTTCTGTTAGCTAGAATTTTTTTTTTTAGGACTTAGCTTTGGTCCTATCTTTTTCCTTAGAAATGCAAATTAAATATTAAAACAGTGGAATTAAATTGTCTGTAACCTGAGTTCTTTTAAATGATCAACATGAGTTTTAAGCAGATTTTGAACATTTTAAAATATGAAGAATGTCTCTCTGTAGCTCTCTCTCATCACTATTGATCCATTTTATACATTTCTATTTATGAAGAGGGTTGACCAACTTTTTCCCACTGTGGACACTTTGGAGAGTCTGGTGAGGTCCACATATACTTTTTCTTAGAAGAATGTCTTTAAATGCATAAAATGTTAGGATTACAAAGGAAACCAATTATACTGAAATTCTGTTATCAAAATATTTAAAAATCCTCCAAATACATGATAGGGTAATGTATGTACTTCTTTATTAATATGTTTAATAACAACATCTAGTGCTGGCTTTAATGATCATAAAAATCACAAAGTAGTGATATTCTAAGATCTCTACAAGAATAGTAATAGGATATGAGAATCATGACAAATCCAAGTACAACTAATATCACTGTGGTTTATAGTCTATATTCATAATAGAAAGAACTGTAAAATTTCACTTAGAGATTGGTAATATTAAAGTTGTGATTTTTTCCCCCATCCAAATTCACTGACTCTGAAGTCTATCTATAGACTCCTCATTGGTCTACCTTGAACTACGATCAGGTTAGTTTTCCCTATTTTTCTAACTCTTCTCAACTATGGCATAGCTGTCTGGATTAAATATAAAGTAATTTCTTCAACTTCAACCTACTAGTCTTCTTAAATTGCTATTACTTAGGCTTCTGTCCCTTTCTTCTCTGGCTATGTATGTATGTATGTATGTATGTATAGTTTCTTAAGATCATAGGTTTCCCTAAAAATATGTATTGTTGTCCTTCCTAGTAAGTCCTAACACAGATTGAGAAGGAGAAAAAAGAGAGATTCTTTTCTCCACTGTGGAACCGCAGGTCTGCACAATGCCTCAGCATTCACTAGATGAGGTATTAATAATTGATATGCCATTAGCTCATCTTTTTCCTTCATAGGTCAACTCTTAGGGGATTATTTTATAAATTGTTTGCTGAAAGATATTTCACATCTTTATTAAAATACCACCAAGCAGGAAGACTACCACATAGCATAGGACAGTTTTACGGTCACCTGTATTTCTTTCCCCATTTTGAGGCATGGTAGAGGATGTCTTAAGCCTCCCCATTTTTAGGTTGCAACCCTGTTTCCCCAAGCCAGATACAGAGCAAATCTGACTGGAACCCTGAAGAGGGCAGGTTTATTTGAGTGAGTGCTTGATACTGCTCTGGCCATATGAGGCCAGAGTCATACAAGGCATGACTCTTAACTCATGCTTTCTCTGAACTTAAAACTGAGAAAGTTGTATTACAATTATACAGTATTAGGACCTAGAACCCTCCAACTCCCAATAGTAGCCTGGATGTAGAGAACCATGGTTTACTTTTAGCCCATCAACTTGTATAAATAAGGGAGGTAGTGGAGGACTAGGTGCCCATCTAAGGTTCAGGGCCGGATTCTTCTCATCCATTCTACCAACAATTCTGACAATGGCAGGACACATGGTATCCTTTAGTACCAAAAAAAAAAAAAAGAAAAAGAAAAGTATCAAAAATTTTAACTATCTAGCACCAAGGGAAGCTGTGAAGTAAGGAAAAGCTTTTTTTTTTTTTTTTTTTAACTAAAATCAACCAGTTCATCTAAAGGCCTTTATTATTTCAAATGTTTTATAATCCCTGTGTGCTGTTCTACAAAACTAGTTTTGAAGTTCTGATTTAAGACAAAGATTTCCTCATTAGTTATAGGAGCCATATCTCTGTATATTTATTTTGAAATAAAGCTTGATGTGCTTTTTCTGTCAGGTGAAACATTATCTTAATATCCACTGTGAATTTTGCATTTCTTTCTGAGCAGAATCTTCAACACTTCAAAGGTGCTGTACAGCACTATAGACAGACACATAAAAAGAAATATGAAGATTTCAGAGCGCAAGAGTTAGAGTAAAACAGCTCTAGAGTTGGTGCGTATTGCAAAACAGCACTAGAAGCACAAGACAGAGGCCATCAGAGATACAGGAAGCTGAACACGGGATAGAATATGATACCGGGCAGACTCCAGAAACGCGGCAGAGTCTTGCGTAACTGCTAGAGAAACGTGAGAGCAGCGCTGGCGGTCCCCACATCGGTCTCCCAGGCATGCGCATTCAGTAAGACGTACGGCACATTTGAAGGATCATCTCTTCAAAGTTAGAGCGGACACTATGAGACTTGTTGTAAAGTAAGAGAATGCCATTTCTCCTTCCATTGATCACATGGTTTTTAAACAGGTAAAATTTAGTGCTGGAAAGGGTTTGAAGAAATGGCTTATCTAATACAGTACTGGGAGAAAGTTGATTCATACCATCTTTCTTGAGCTCACTTGGGCCAAATGTATGAAAATCCCATAACACATACTGTCCTTTTGACTGAATTTCTGGAAATGTCTCCAGAGAATTCAATAATGGATATCTATGTAAAAATTTTCCTGCAAAGACATTTTACAAATATAGTTTGTAGTGAGTGGTACAAGATTGGGAATGTCCTAAATGTTCAAGAATGAGAGCCTATTGAAATAAATTATGTAACATTTTTAGAAAGAAATGCTATGCAGCCAATACTCTAAGTGTAGTTATGAACAGTGAAAAAAGTCTATGGTATCTTAATTTATAAAAACAATCACAAAGCAGTAACAAATATAAAAATATATTAATATAAATCCATAGAGAACTACCTGAGAAGATACACATCAAAATGTTTACACTATATTCTTCTGAATGGATGTGATAGTATCTCTTCTTTTTGTTAGTGTACACGATTTGAATTTTTATTGTATATACTTTCATGATTAAAAATGTACATTTAATTAAAAGACATGTCAGGGTATAAATTAATTACCGCACATGTAAACTATAACACAAATCTTTACTTCACTGAAATGAGCTCAGTCCCCTTTCTACCTCTGAAATATCAGCTTTACTCAACACCTTTGGCGAGGACTCAGAAGTGAAGGGAGTAACACATTTTTCTTTATTCTGACATGCATTTCCATTAATTATGTGCTTTCTCTTGTGTTCATCAACAGTAAACTTCAGGGTAAGTTTTTCCTACCAATTTTAAACAGTTCTGCATGGCCAATTTTCAGGTCTGTCAAGAAAAGCCAAGACTAATATCCCAGTGTCATGTTTATAGCCATCTGTGTAGAAACAAAATCAGGTTTGGACAGCTTTTATCTTGCTAAGGTTCACATATTTTGATGTGTGGATGAATACTGGGGCTTAGAAACATAACTGGATCACCATGTTTGTCAGGGGGAGGGAGTGGACAGCTACTTCAAACCCAGCTCTTCCAAGTATTGACAGAAAGCAATTAAAACAACATGAGCCATTTTGGGGGAAAAATAAAACCAACACAATTAGACAAAGCATAGTTAGTTCCAGGCCAGAGTTGGGGCTCCCAGCAGGTATGAATAAAAATGAGATTTTTTTTTTCTAAGAAAACTTAGAGTGAGCCGAGCCATTTTGTTTTATCGTCATGAAGATGATTTCCTCGGTTGCAAGGCAATGAGGCAGTGGGCAGCCACACCTGGTTCTGCTCTGCCCCGCGGGTACTGAGGGTAACTACCAGGGCTGTAAGTCTGTAGGCTGGGGTGGCCGGGAGGTGGGAGGCTCTCCGGCATCGAAAGCCCACAGGTCACTGTCAGGCCTTTCAAACACATCTGCCATCTGGCCTCTCTCAGTTCCCCTATAATTATTTCCCTTTCCCTTTCTGCCCTGGAGTCATTTTAGAAGAAAATTATTAAGCATAGGATTAGGTTCACCGCAAACAATGATTTTTTTTTTTAGCTGACATATCTGAGATACCAGTTTTTACATCAAATCTTTGGCAGCTTCTGCCTTTTGCTCAAAGAGAGAATGGGTTGGTCTGAGGTCTCCAGCCAGGACACCTACTCCCGGTGTCCCCTACCTGGCTTGTGTACCAGCCCCTTGAGCACTACCGCACTTTGTCTCATGGCCAAATCCCAGAACATTTTATATTATATAAGATATATTTTATATAAAAACCTATCACTAAACATAACATGTGGCTTTATAAACATTGCGATTGTAGCTTGAAGACAATCAAGTACAAAAAAGGGTGAATATTTTATGACGGACAAAGGGATTTTTGTAAAATAGTTGGTCTACAGAGCACAAAAATAGAACTTCAAATTAATTATGAAAGCTTGAACTAAAACGGAAGAGCTTTGTAGGAGATCCATACGGCAAATCTACAGGAGAGCAAACATCCAGATGTTTTGAAACATCTGTATTACTGCTTGAACTTTTCTATTTTTCCTCGATGTTTGGCTTCATGGAGATACAACAAGAGCTTTATTACCAACTTGGGCATCTTTCAAAAAAATCAAGGAACATATTTTATTACATTATTTAGTTTTTAAACTTTGAGACCAAGACTGACTTCTCTTTTTATTCTCCATAGTGTCACTGAGTAGATGTCTAATATATGTTGGTTGAAGGAGGGGGAAAAAGATGACTCGTAATTAAATGTACAACCGAATAGGGAAACTATTTCTGAATAAGACAATTCCATTATTAGTAAGAGCGTATCTACAAACTCAGGAGTACATTTATTCTTCATTCTTCATTCTATGCATCTATATTTCATCAATCTTTATCATCTCTCATTACAATATATAGAGAGCCTGAATAATTATTCTTGTTTTACAGGTGAAAATACCAAGGAACTGAGATATGAAATCTGTCAAGTCACATAATGAGATTCTACAGATCATTCAACTGCCCAGCCCAAATCATCCAACAAAATAAGACACTTCTCTGATTGTAAAGGTTTATTATTTCAATCCCAAAGAGATTTCTTGGTGTACTTGCTTACTCATTTTGGTATGAAGTCTGAATTACTGAAATGTACAGATTAGGAGATTTACATTTAAGACATGCCCTGAGATTTATTCTCCCCATAAAGCCTGCCCCAACAACCTCATCTTCTCATCAGAGACGTTAGAGCTCTCTAGCTGGTACTGGTTACTCTGGATAAAATGGGGATGATGAAATCGTTATTGTTGGTAGAAACTATCTCATAGCATTTTTGCAACTAACTGAGAAATCACGTATGGAGGGTTTAGTGTAGTTTCTGGCATACACCTTTTGCTCAAACAGACAGAACTTGCTGCTGCTGTTAATGATCCTGCTACTAACACTGAGCCTAGAACACAGTCTTCTTGATAAATTTAAGTTCCTTCCCACTTCTTGCTATGTTGATGTGATAATGTGTGAACTACCTTCATTAGGTGAAGGTGTTGTTCTGTGAGGAAAGAGAACTGTTTTTTTTCTATGGCTTGATTAGATGATGAGTAGGTTGGGCCTATCAAACCCATCTTCCTAAACTACAAGTGATCCTAGTCATGCCCCCCCTTGGTCCATTCAAGAGGAAGACTGATACAAAGTTCAGAATTGATTGTCCCATTAGAAAACCCCTGAATGAGGGATTATTCATATGAGCAAAATACTCTGTTGGAAGATGGAGGATAATTCATCCAGTCAGTCAGTCAGTCAGTCAAAACTTATTCAGTGCCCTTGATAAATGTAGCATAGATTACCAGCCCCATCGGCCAAACCTCTGAGTGAGCAGGGGATGGCCAGCAGTAGTCCCTCCGACTTATGACGTGAGGAGGAGGCAAAGGAAGAAGGAATTTAGGACTCTCAAAACAGCAAAGTGAGCTGTGGGCAGTAATTTCTTTTAGAAATAACCAGAAAGAACATGCTGACCCAACAGGCTGTCTGAGGCCCAGAAGTGAATTTCAAACTCTGTGTAGTATGTTTAAAATTGGCACAAAGCTGAGAGATGCTGCACCAGAGATTAAAGAAGGGTTGTGTGTGGCCACAAAGGGTCCTTTTATTTGCTTTTGGAATTGAAGGAAGGATTTATTCACTGATTCTCCTTATACAGGTCTGTGCATGTGCAGGCTTTCAGAATTTTAAGCTGTCATAAGGGCTATGGCTTAGGGTCGCTACAAACATTCTTGTTCAACAACGTTTTAATTTCCTCTATCCCCCCAAAGAGTAAAGCTCTTTGGGGGCTGGGTTGTTAGTGGCATGGCAGCATTTGCAACATCAATATAGAGGACAGAGAGATGCTGGCACACTCAACTGGGCTTCCCCTCCCTAGCAGGAGAGTAAAATCTCAGCACTGGTTGGTACCTCTGAGAAAAGAAGTGGGAAGTCAGAGATGAAGCTACTTATTAGCTCTATGACCTTGGCCAATTCATTTCTGGTACTTTTCATTTCTGTGTTGTCAAATGGACATCGAAGTCTCGTACTTAGCCTTACACGATGACGTGACCATCCAGTGAGAGGTTCAGGAATGTGTTCTGAGACCCCCCACCCTCTCTCTGCAGACTGAAGGGCCTATCACGGTCTGCATCTGGCCACTAACAATAGATCAAATGTGAAGAATACACAGTACGCCTCACAAACGTCAGGAAGCAGAGCAAGAGATTCGGGAAGAATGGGTTGATATTTTTTATACTGGTAACCTGAAGAGCTATGAGTAATTCCCAGTACAACTCTTTGTAAAAGTAAACAGGCATCAAAGGTGTCAGAAAAAAACCGAGCCCTTATTTATCATCAGGGAATTGTCTTCCTTTGGTTGTGCTGTATTTTCAGTTGAAGAACACCTTTTCCAAAGTGTTACTCGGTGCCAGGCTAAAGGTGAGTGTACAGATGAAACGTTTCACCAGCTACTGGATCTCGACTCACCTGGCAACAAGCAAATCTTTACCTCATGGCTTTGGTCTCATAAATCGAAGGGCTTAGGTTCAGCTAACACTGTATTGTTTTGTTTTGTTTTGTTTTGTTTTAGGAAGATTAATTTGAAACTTATGTTCCCCCAACCCATTTGGCGATCCATTCCCACATATCTTATAAGGGGAGAGACTCAGGAGGGGCTGAGCTAAGGCTTCCTTTTTCTGCTGAAATTCCTCTGAGTGCCGGCACTCTGCTGTTTATTTGCATAAGCATGGCTGTGGAGATACAAGGGACTTCAAGTGAAAGACACGCAGGGTTGGGGTACAAAGGCTCACCAGTGGCAGGAGGTGCTGAATGCTGTGTTTCACTCTTGATTTGTATCACAAGAGGGCATTGGCAAGTGGCCCTTTCCAATCGTCGTGTTAAAAAAAAAAAAAAAAAAGAGGGGCATAAAGGTGAACATTTGAGACTTGGACTAAGCTCCTGCCAGCAGGGATATCTCAATGTTTTTGTTTTATTTATTGAGATCTCACTCCCCTTTACTTAATGTACAGAGCCAAGTTATTTCGCACTGCCACCAAGCAGGGCTTTTTAAATGATTCAGGGAAGTATAGCTTTCATTTAGGTTTGTGCCCTCCAGTCTGTTTATACAGGTCGATACACTTGTCTGAAAAATATAATGGATTAGCACATCATTCAACAAGCTAGTCAGAAGGCAAGCTTAAGGCGACAGACACCAAAAAGTAAATTATAGTCAGTAGTAGGGCTAGGCCATGCCTAGAGGTGGGAAACATCGTATCAGCACAAAACCTGTATTCTCAGAGAATGGTGGTAGAACTGAAAGGGATGAAAAATTTACACTCAAATATAATAAAACAATCAGCTCTACAAATTCATATGGTACTATAAACTGTGTGGTTTATGGCAGCGAAGGCAAGGGGAATCTGGCTCTCACGACCACCCTACACATTATAACCTCAGCTGGGAACAGACACGGATGGCATTTGTTTCATTTAATAGGCCCACTTTTGCAAGCAGGCGTGTATCATGGCTGACTTTACACATTGCATTTAAAGATCTGCTAAATGCCAGTTCGCCAGGGCTTGGTACTTGGCAAACCAAAGGTTAAGGTGGGCTATAGGCCGTGTGGGGGGTCAGCGACTAACAGTAACATATGTCTTCCTTCTTAATCTCCACTCCCTCTCTTTATTCCCTTTGACTTTATTCTCTTTCTCAAGAAACAAAAATGAGGATTGAGACATGTTCTCCAGATTTTGAATGTATATTTTCTCTGTCACCAACTCTGACATGAACCAAATCATCACTGTGGTAGATGTAAGAAGTCTAGTTACAATTATTAAACAACTTTCTATTTTAAAAGCAGTGACAATTAAAAAGAACAACCAGAAATAGATTTTTAAAGCCCAAAGGCTTTTTTTTTCCCCCTTCCATCATGAAATAAATTCCCAACAACAAAACAAACAACTCACTTCCTTCACCAAGAGCTCAGTGAAGGACTGTAATGTTTTCAGACCTTGTACCTCCATGAGATATTCTTTTTACCAATCATGTACTGATCGGCTGGAGGAACAGATAAATAGAACAGGAATGTGGGAGCCTCGGTATTCATCGAGAATGTGAACAACCATTGGAAAACATACAAAGTCAAAGAGAGACTTACAGAATCTCCCATCATATGGGCTGCTCATATGTGATTTAAGGGAAGCAGAAAAGGAAGACGCAAAGATGGGGTTTCAAAGTTAAAAATATTACAGAAAATACTTTCTCCGTTTTTTTCCCTTTCTATACAAATTATCAGATGTTAGTAGGGGGAGGAATGAATACAACCCTGCATCTTGGCTTCTTATATCCTTTGTGGACCTCATCATCAATTACCAGTGGAATCGTCAGGATTGGCAGACCACACTGGTGCCCAACAAGCTACATTAAATGGTGCTAGTCAATTACACAAGGTATTGGCCCATTCTCCCTCCAGAAAGTCCTAGGATTTTTGGCTCATGGGTGATACCATCATCAGGTTTGACAGAAAAGGGAGTTAGTTACCCTGGCCTTGACCTATGACTGGCCTTTCCTGCTTTGATCTTTCTTAGAGTTGGTATCACTGGTTCTTCTTACATCTGTCAGTTGCACCCCTGAATGGATGGACCAAAGTTGATCAATCCCACCAAAAGCAACTACATAGTCTTTTTCCGGCTTCACCTTTACCCAGTGAGCAACACTATCAATTCTTCTGCAACTGATCTCTCTCCTTCTCCACCTCTACCTCCAAACTCCATTCCCCAACTTCTCTCCAGCAGAAAAGAAATAGTCCTCTATTTCTCAGATTCATGGAAGGCCTTCACAGTACTAAGCTTATCCTTTTGAGACCTGGGTCCAAAGATGATGTCTCTTCTGAATCTTTAATGTATCTTTTCTACACGTCCAGCTTCTCAACCTAAAGTTAAAGTCATCTAAGCCTAAAAATGAGATCTATCAGCCCTATGTCTCCCTCAAAGTACTTCGCACCTTCCCCTTCTCCTACCCAAACTTTTTACCTCTTAACTGCTTGAAGAGAGGTTAACACAACTCAGTGTATTTGTACATCTCATTCAACAACTACTGCATTCTGCCTTCAACCTTCGTGGTGTCAGTGACAACATTCCCATCACTAGTAATCTTCTAACTGATGGATACAATGGCTTTTCCCAGTCCTCATAGTACCCTAACATTTGGGCACATGATCACAGCCTTTTTGGAAAATGTCTTTTTCTTTGACCTTCCTAATCACAACTTCTAGGGTCTTCTTGAGGGAAGAGACTTTCCAGGTCACTTTCTGATAATTTGTACTTTATTTTATAGGTTACCTTCTCTTCTTCTGCCTGTCTGTGAATTGGAATCTTCTCAGAATTCCTTTCCCAGTGGTCCCAACTTCCTCCTTCTTGAACTGCAAATTCAAGAACCCTCATAATCTTATCCACCTCTTTTGGGTACAGGTACAAAGTATATGCTAACCATTTCCCAACCTGCAACTTTAAACCCATTCTCTCCAGCCCTAAAGCCTATTTATCCAACAGATGTCCTACGACTTTCTCAAACGCTACGTCCCTAAATTGGAACAACGTTTTAGAAAAACACTTCCTCTCTGCTTTCCACCACATCTGACCGATCACCAAAGTGTAGATCTTATCCGAACAAGCCTTCTGAAATCCATCCCCTTCTCTTTATTTCCATTGATACGTCCTATTGTGATTCATTTTTTTACTTTCCCTTGATATTTTATTAAATTATTTATATTTTAGTAAATATTAAATTATTAAACTTCCATACTTAATTGGAAGATGCTACCTATCTTTTAATTTCTTTCTTTTTTTTTTTTTTTGCCTGAATAGTTTTTTTTTCCTGAAGCACAGATCTACTATTCCACTTTTCCCTTTAAAACATTTTATGGCTCCCCAGGGTTTAAAGTAGAAAGTCCAATTTCTGTAGTTTCCTAGAACACCCTTTCCAATCTGTCACTGTCCTCACCTTCCAGACTCATCTCTTGCCACAAGAAATGACTTTGCAAATATGCCTCCCTTGGCCTGGAATACAACCTTCCACTTGTCCTTGTGGAAAATGCCCAACAAGGCCCAGGCTAAAAATAATTCTTGGTGGCAAATCATTTTCAAACTTCTCCAGGCAGTTAGTCATCCTCAATCTCTGTTCCTGTGGTCTGTAGTGCATCTTTTTATTGTTAATGCGTGACATCCATTATTCATTAAAATTTTTGCCATCATCTCTGTTCAGGTAACTGCAAGTTGGGTGCCATGTCTATGGCATCTTGAAGACACCAGGTCCTTGAAGGCAGAAACCGTGTTGGATAACATCAGTTTTGAGGACAGTTTTGGACACTTGTGCATCACTCAGTTTTAGCTGAATGCTGGCATGAATGAATGCACATTAAATGTGTGGCAAATATCACAGGTCTCCTGGGTTTAGAACTGATTACTGGGCCCTCCTACTGAATCCTGGAATAGTTCTAATAATGTCAGAATTTTTGGACAGATCTCTGTAACTTTACTAATGTTTTTAGAAGTTCATTTATATACAGTGGCATTGTGAGAATAACTATTTTATGGTTCTGAGCAGGATGCTTAATTGCTCCGTGTCTCAGTTTCTCTTAACCCATAAACCTGGAATCCTTCTACTTGTTAATTACCTAAATCTTTCCAGAGGCAGCTGGCAATATCAGTTAATAGTGAGTGCTTTGGGGTAAAGTGGGATGGGTTTAAGTGCAAGTTCTGCCACTTCCTAGATGTATGACTTTGGGCATGTTGTTTTACCTCTCTGAGCCTCCGTTTTCTTATCTATAAAATACGGATAGTCATTATGGTTAGGATTACAAACTTTAATCATAGGAAAGTGCTCAGAACAATGCCTGGCACCTGGTAAGGGTTTTATAAAGGATATTTAGAATCACTGTTCATTGTGAAGCTATAAATGTGAGCAGAGCAGGTCCACAGAGTGATAAAAAAAGCTTCACAGAGAAGACACCAGAAGCACACACGTCAATCATACAGATAACAATAGCTCAGAATTATTTAGACTTCTATACATTTTCAGTGTGTTCGCACTCTTTAGATCCTCAGACGCCCTTGGAAAGGTTTGGGAAATGTAACAAATATGAATTGATTATGTTTAAATGTCCAGAGTCAATAAAATCACTATTCATCCTCAAAAACGAAATACCTGGTTAAAGAGAAAGTCAGTCTGTCCTTAGAACTGGCCCAGAATAAAAGGGTCGCGGTGAGGTATCCAGGAGAACTACCGTTATTGACATCACTGACCTATAAACATAATCCCTTCAGCAGGATATACAGCACTTCAGTACCCTTGTTTTTCTATAATTGCTATTACCAAAGCCTTTCAATTTCAAGTGCTCGAACGAGAGCAATTCATATTTCAGATAATCTGCCAACGAGGAAAACTAATTTCAAAATATTTGATCATAAAAGTTGTCCTCGGCTTCTACAGAGATAATTTAGTCAAATAATATCAGATAATCTGCGAGCAGTCTTAGCAGGAAATTGCTCCATCTACACAGCCTCCATTTGCACTTATATAAATGTACTGAAAGTGTAGGAGACTTTGACAGCCTGCCATATGTGATTTCATTCCATAGCCTACCTACTTTACCATCAAAAGTTATATCCTTTGAAGCATTGCCAGAATTATTTTACCCCAGTAGATATGCTAGATGTGCCCTTTAAAAGCCATATTATTTCTTTCCTACTCTGACTAGTTCAGGGTAGCATCTGCTCAACTAAATTCCTTTGAAGGTTAAAAATAAAATAGCCTACTTCTCCCAGCCTCCCCTCCTCCGCCCCTACTCTAGTGCTTAGGAGAAAATGTCCAGTGTTGAATGAATTTCAGAGAGAACAGGTTTTAAAGAAGAAGAAGCCTGAGAAATCGCCCCTTCATTTCACACTTAAGAAGAATGAAGATCCAGGCCTTCTGGAAGGTCACCGCCCTGATGAGCAGCAGAGGCAAGCCCAGAACCAGGTGTCTGGGATCGCAGTCCAGAATGCCTTCTCTGGTCTCTCCAAAGACCGAATGGCCATTAGACAAAAAAGATCAAGCCAGAAACTGACAATAGAATCACCCTCGATCGACGTGGTGTTTCATTCTGTAAACAGAAAATGAATGCTTGGGATTTCATCTCCAGGAAAACATTTGCTTTTTAGAAAGAGTCGTACTTGGCACTCTCTCTCCTCAGTGCTGCTGACAGTTGCACTCAGTTATTACACTGTTGTGACTTGGAAGCTGATGCCCCCAAACAGATTAGAATTAGTAACATCGTGATTCAGGATTGTCTATTTTCCCCTCAGTTTGCTAATCTAGGCTTCTTTTATAATTATTTTAAAAGGCACTATCTGATTTCCTGAGCACCGCCCCAGGTGTTCTCGGTGATAATGAATGGATAAACATATCATCCAGTGTCATGGAGCAGTTGTGACATTTTAGAAATATCTTCAGTTCAACTCTTCTAATTTCAATGTATGTTACACCCAAGGTTGCAGGCCTGTGTTTTTACTAAAGAGCTGAATGAGTCCCCATAATTGCATGATTTACTTGTCTGCTCAAGTGAAAAGGTTTTGAAATGTAGTGAAATGGCACAGTCGTCTCCTGGTCTTTGCAAACCCTGCAATGTCAATTTTAATTAATGAACTGGAAAAATTATGTTTTTTTCTTTTTTCTTTTCTCTCTTTTCTTTTCTTTCTTTCTTTCTTTTTTTTTTTTTTTAAGTTCAGAGAATTGGTTCCTAGTCTCACCTCTTATTTTCCTCTAATTTATATCTTCTGTCCTGAGGGATGTGCAGACTTTTGTCATTCCCACAGATAGACAGACAGGACATCACAAGCAAGCTGAGCTTCTGGTGAACAGCGGCTCAAAGTGATCCTGGCCAGCTAGAGTGCATGGTCTGATCCTGTTCCCCTCATCTGGATGGGGGGTTGCAAACAACCCTCCTATCACACTGGGCGACTGAGTTTTATCCCCATTCTTGCTAGGAATGGTGAGCCCTTCTTGTTCTTAACAAGTGGTCTGCCAACAGAATCTCATTTTCTACATAGTCATTTTTGAGGATCTGAAAGTGGAATGCCTCTGAACACTTTGATTTTTGGACCTCTCTCTTTCCTTTACTTCTCCCCTCCACCCCGTCCCCATTTAGATTCTGCCAAGGAGATAATGATTCTTTGCAGAGACCCTTAAAAGCAAGAAAGAAACTCATCACTTACAGGAGCACCTTGCAAAACAATTTTTATTTTGTCACTTAGCAGTTTTGCTAGCCTCAACATTTCTTAAAAGAAAGCAAGTCTGTATAGTTCATGGGAAAGGACCAGAACTAGCTAATGCTACCATTCCTGTTCTCTGGAATTTCTCAGCGTTTCTCCTATATACAGACAAGCACATTCAGTGCAAATGTTTTTTAAGCTCCCCAAAGTATCAAGTTTAACAATTAAGGACTTTGACGAACCAGATCTAAGCATCTAATAAAAATATAATAAGAACAAACACCCGAAAGTCCAGCCAGACTACAGAGCAATAATAAAGCTCAGAGTTTCATGTATGTGTTTACACTCCTTAAAGCCTTGGCTCTTTCCTAATCAAGAGACAATCTTCTATTGTTTCCTTGGCAAAGCATTACTAAAAGGGACTGCCTGTGGTTCTAAAGCAAGGCTCCTATTGGGCAGAAAGGCCAAAAGGGAGGAGGCTTCTTGATACACAGCTTGCTTCTCCAAAATGTAAAAGAAAAACTAAATGGAATGTCTGGTTCTTTCCCTGAATTCAAATGCTGAATTACCGACAGACTTCTAAGATCTATGAAATGCCACACCTGGTGCCCAGGTATTTTTTGTCCCCTCTGCTAAGGGCCTGAACTTGCCCTAAAAAAATTCCAATCCCAAACTGCTTTTTTCCTTCCCAGGGAAAAGTTCCTCCTGCTCTCAAAAAGTTTGCACAGTTACTGAAAGTAACAGATTTCATCTGCCAGCCTAGTACAAATGAACAACATCAGAGGAAGGTTTGTTCATTACCGAAGGTGGTAACTTTGCAGTTGTAGGAGGCTGAAAGGGGAGGAGACACCCAAAGGGAAACCTGGTTTGTTGTTTTAGTGAATCACTTAGGAAATTATTTCTATCAGTAGACAAAAATGCAGTAGGCATAAAAAGTCATATCAGAAAGAAAGCAATTGATACATTCCTATATGTACACAGGCATGGACATCAAAAAGATGCTCTAAATCATCCAAACTATTGCTCTCAGTCTCTTTAAAAATGACTACTTAGGAGAAAGCGATTGCCTCTTTGGACAGTCATCCAAGGGGGACTAAGGGAAGAAGAAGGATAAAAGCCATAGGGCATTTGTTGTCTGAAACTGGCATCGATTTTCAAGTTATCAGCCTAGTTCTAGAACTTATGCAAAAACCTAAAGTCAATTTCCTTATTATATTCCAACTGAAATTATCACTGAAATTGTTGCCATGTTACTCCTGTCATGAAAACCATGTCTTCTTATGTAAGAGCTAAAACCCAATATAGATTGAATGTGTGTGTGTAGAAATGAAATTTGGATTTCACATGAATTTAACGATTCCATGACCTCCTTCCCAAGAGGTCAAGTTATTTCTTATTCTTCATATGAGCAGTGTGCCTTCACTCATCAGTCTCACAGGTCCAGGCTAAGTGAGGAAGGAGAGCTGGTTTGGGTGTGGAGGTATTATTTTGCATATATTGCCTGTGTAAGCACCACATTATAGACAGAAATTATCTTTACTTTCCAACTTTGCATAATAAAATAAGCCATTAAATTAATACCATATAGAAAATACTGCTTGTCAGGCAAAGAAATGTACATTGCTTTCCAGAAAACCGGGGATATTACATTGCCAACGCCTGCATGAATAATACATGGGTTAATTCAGAAAAACACCATTTCATTATTTAAAAATGAATAAATTACAGACTTAGAATGATGACTAAATTTTCTTCTCCATCTCACTTTTGCTCAGCGCTCTACTTTCAAAGCAAGAGTGAAAACACCATTTTATCCATGCAAATAAAACAAGCTAGCTCCTCAAAAAGTATTGTTTTCTGCTTTTACGTTTCCCAAGCCCACGAAATGAAGACGCTTCATTTTCTTTTCTTTTTTTTTTTCTCTTGATCACACCACCTCCAGAAATTAAGGAGCCATGGAAAAGGTCTTCAAATCATACATCTGAAGATGGTGAGCCTATGTCTTATTGTCTCACGGTGCTGAGATACAGTCTAACTAGACAAGCCTTCCCTTTTGCAGACAAGACTTTCTGTGTTTTAGTCTCAGGGCCTGGTAAAATATGTTCAAAGGAATAAACAAGAGGAGTGTAATTCTCATGTATGTTTTCCAGCTTTCCTTCATTTTCCTTCAGAGATCTGGGTTTACTTGGAAGGCCTGGTAAAAATCGGTCCCCTTTGGGGACTGATGAATGCACGCCACAGAGCAAGAAAGAAATGCTCCAGTAATAAGAAATTAATTTCGAGTTAAAATAAGTAAAACATCCCCATGCAGCGCATTTCGGCGGAGCATAAAGTGACAGCCAGCAGATGATTCTACCGATTTCTAATGCTGGAAATTCGGATGGCATTTACTAGCATAACCTTTCAACTCTGAGCACATCAATAGAGGCCGACAGTGGCTTGAAATATGATTCCTTGCAGATAGCATATCCTCATTCATCTGACTGCTGATCTGTGCTCCACTGCACAAGCAGCGTCTCACCCACTTCTGAGAGGACACTAATAAAAAAGGCATCAATTTTCAGCTCTAGTACTACTGTGATCTCTTTATATGTTCGACATCCAACATTAAATTAAAATGCTGTTATAAATCCTACTTTCTGAATCTGGAATGAGTGTTGGGTTTTTGTCGCATGAGACTGCAGCAAATCTTGTCAAAAGCAAGGAAGCACGTCTTGTTCACTCAGAATTAATGTTGTGGATGAAAGAAGGAGGTAAAAGGGGTCGAATGTGGTGAACGGAGGGTGTCAAAGCCAGTGGGGACCATAGCTGGAGGGTGCCAAGCCAGGCAGGGTATTTGCTGCTTTCAAGAAGTGGCTAATCAAGAATTGTAATTACCAGCGACAAGCCGAGTAGCGGGAAGATTACTGATACATAGACAGGCGTGGGCGCGCGCGCGCACACACACACACACACACACACACAGCTGTATATAACAACAGAGAAATTTGAGGCATAAAAAATGGTCAATTATTCCTATTTGGCAGAAAAAAAAATATTTTGTAAACACCAGTGGTCCGTCCTGAGGAAGCCTCATGGATTACATCGAATCAGCACATCAGAGGCTGCCACTGGGAGGCAAAGCCCCATAGTACAGGGGGACGCCTCATCTGGGCCTTATATCAGGATTACATAATTTTAAAGTAACCAGAGAAACACCTCGAGTTCCTGAAGGGAGGAAACAACATTAGGAAAAACTAAAAGGTGTAGATTAAAACAGTTTCTGAAGCTTTCTGTGTCAAGACTGGGCAGAGGGGTGAGGGGGAGGCGGGGGAGGGAATAAAAACAACAACAACAACAACAAACCGCAAAACCCAAAAAAGCCCCCCAGAAAACAAAAAACCAAAACCTTGCAAGCACAAGGAAAAAGGAACCGCCTGACTTTTTCCATTTTTGCTAAAGATGGAGAAAGCCCCAGAGAGGAACATGAGGGAATTTTCCTCCTCTTTTTGATAAAAGGATCCCCGCTAATGCAAGTTCTCACCGGGTACTCTTTGACCTAAAAGGTAGGAAGATGGCTTCCACGAAGACACGGAGTGCAGAGCTGCTGTGCTCTGCCTGGCTCATTCATAATTATGGATGAAATAAAGAGGCGTGTTTGCCTATTCGGGAGGGTGGGGTGGAAGGAAAAGGGGGAATAAGGAGCAGTTCAATATCTGGATCGAACAGAGGAACTTTTTCCCCCAAGGATCCTGCTGGGAGGAACCTTGACATGCACAAAGTCAGAACGTAGACACAGTTGCCCTGGTGAGAACGATAAGGTCACCCGTGGGATTGCTGAGATTATCTCTGTCAAGCACTCGGACAGCATGCAGTCAAATGATGCATCATGCAGTCATTTTCGGGGGGGAAAAATCAATTTCTTCACCAGGTCGCTATTTGCTTTTCAAAGTGCCCTTGTAGGCCTTCACCACCAAGCATTTATCAATTTAAATGTTGTAAATTGATAATGTGCCACTGGGCCTTGTACTGTTTCTGAATTATTTTGATACTTATATTTTCTCAATAGTCTCTAAACCCTCAGAGCTTCCACATTCAAAAGGGCATTTTTCTTTGTTACACCAAGAAGTGATGAACTTTTTATGATTAGTACAGGAGAAAAATGCAGACTTGCCGGGGGAAACACACACACACACACACACACACACACACACACACACACACACAGAAGCTGAGGAAAATTACACATTTTTCTTTCTCTCTCTTTTTTTTTTTTTAAGTTGAGGTATACCCACTTGAAAGCCTTTAAAGGGGGGTCACAAAGCAATATTCGGAGGGCTACACATATTCCCTTATTCAAGGAACCCCAGTTATCTCAGTATTGCCTAAAATTAGAACACCAACCCCAAAAACACTAACACGTGGCCCCATTAGGCCCCGTGCCGTGTTGAAATAATACCTTTTTTGTCTTTATATTCCAGCTATCTAGGAAGTGATGATGCAAACAAGAGTAAAAACTTGTAAGGAAAGCTAGTGTCTTCCTTTTTTCATCCTACTAAAGCAATATATACAGATATATATATATATATATATATATATATGTCTTTTACAAACATGGAAGTGAGAATATTAACCACATACTAACCTCAACTTGATTTGCATTGAAAAAGGGAGAACGGAAGAGTTGAGGGTGCACTTTGGAAAAGCAAAAGAAAGACATGGCAGTTGCAAAGCATCTTTAACCTCCAGTGATTTATTGGCCCTCGGCCAAGTTATCAGGGGAATCTAATTCTTCTTTATTATTCAAATAAACCACATTTGGCACCATGGTTCCCTTTCAGAATAGCTTCACAAATAGACTGAGCTCTGTCATTTATTTGACCTTGTACTTGTGTGCTGTAGCTGTAATTTTATTTGCCATTCTATATAACAAATGCAGAGAAATCTAGAGTATGGGGATGAACAACAATAGGATGGGGAAAGGAGTTGGTGGTAAATGTATCTGCAGGGCTAAAAAAAAAAAAAAGACTAAATTCAAAACAATCATTTACCCCTTTTCACTTTCACCTCTTATTAGCCCTTCTGTCTACGACCACCCTGCCCCTTTCAGCAAGCTGCCTTAAAACAAGCCAATTTGTAAGCTTGTCTGCGGCTACTTTCCGGAGGGCTTACGACAACAAGGATGTATCTTCCACCAGGACGGGGACTGGGTGAGAAGTGTTGGGCAAGCTGACACTGGAGGCAGTTGGGGCGAGATTAGGAAGCATCTCAAGAGAGTGGTTAGCTGGCTGCAGGGTATTTTCTAATGATATCACAGTGTAAAAATCTGTTAATTTCCCAGTTTGCTCTAGATCCTATTTTATTTTAAATAAGACTCTATGTTAAATTGAAAACATTTTGCTGGCACAGGTGTGCATCAAGAATCATCATTTCTCACCCCACTTTCAAAGAAAAATGTTTTCAAAAACTACAAGTCCTTTTTTATCCTCTGTTTAACTGAGACCCATGTCCTCTGCCTCCAGCAACTGTACTGTTAAACTTCTCATCAGTAGTTAAGAGAAAATGCAGGGTTTGTGTATGTATGGATGAGGGAAAGCTGATTTATACAAGCACATAAACCATCAAACTAGTCAAAGCTATTATGAGGCCTGGATGTCAGAAAATGACTCGCAGAATGATCTTCAGCACACCAACGTCTGGGGAGGGGGAAGAGTCTCCTGTCTGCTTATGAGATTTGCAATATGTTCATTCATATTGGTTACATGGTCAATACAGCTTTGCTCTGAATATGAACTCCAACAGAAGCAAATCAGTATGTCATAATCCATATATTGACCTCTACAGAGATTATATTTGAGATATATTTTTATACTGCAGCCCCAGAAAAACTTTGCTTTCCTTAAGAAGCAATGCTTCCTTATTTTTTGAAGAATGGCTGTATTTCCCTTTTTGCTTTGGTTACCAGGGAGCTCACTGCTAAATATGAGGCTTTATCAGACTACTTATATCCTTTTTTAGAGCCTCTATTGTGTTTGCCTACTATGGGGTAAAAAAATGACTTAATTTTACCTTTTCTTTCCTTATACTGTGGCTATATTGTGCAATTATCTTTTTAAATTTTTTTTTGTGCTATTATTTTTTATTTATGCATTATTCTATGCATTTGTGGAAACAGGAGGGTATAAGCCAATGAATGAATATTTCTCTAAGTCCTATATCAACTAGAAATTTTTTTTATTTATCATAAAAAGTCTCCTTTGGATCCTTTGGTGATTACGTCCCTTACACCCTGGAAGAGATTTCTTAAAATCCTACTATGTATCATTACTACATTTTCAGTGCTAGGGAATACACTGTTTTCTTTCTTCATTTCCACTTATGCTTATTCCATGATAGCTACAAAGTAGAGTTAGTTTTTAACAGCTCTGAATGTTATCACCACGCATAAGAAGGCATTTAATCCCCACAAAATCAAACTCAGTATCGCTATCTGGGGCTCTTTCTTTAAGATGTCTTCACAGTGAGTAGTTGGGAATCATCTTTACTTAGGGAAGCAAGCCAACAGTGCATATTTCTATAACCTGAAACCCCATCTTGGATGTTGAATGAAATATATATCTCTGGCAAAGTCAAAAGGGCTGCCCAAGGAGGTTTGAACCTCATTACAGATCCCTTCCCTCCCATCATCATGACAATATGAAAATACTTCAGAGAGAATAACCGCCACATGCATGCACTGGACACCAGGAGCTGTTACACTCAACAGAGGGTAGAGAAGAAATCTGCTCTGTCTCCATATTCACACCATGCCAACAGAGCTCAGTAGAAGTTTCTCTACTTAGTTTTCTCACAAGTCAAAATATCATCCTAATTCTTTCCTGAACATAAGCCACTTTAAAGCCACCATATTTATTTACATGTTGAAGGAAAATAAAACTGAGGAAGGAATATTTTGAGAGTTACAAAGGCAGATATAACTACGCTCTAACAAGCTGACGTGCTCACAATATTCCTCAACAGTTTTGCTGGGTAAGTCTTTGATGATATGAGTTATGCTTTGTCTTTATTTAACAAAACTATTTAAGAAGGAACTGAGGGACCATAATTTCATAGACTCCTTATCTCTGTCTAGAATTTGATGGAATAACTTCTGAGCCAAAGTTGTGGGACACAAACAGAGTGTTTGGTTTGCATTCAATTAAGGGTGTGTGTGTAAAAAATTAAGTATATACTTAATTGAATAACTTTGAGCACATTTTACATAGCACATCCCCCATGAGGACCCTGTACCCGCACAAGTGCCAGAGGACACTGAAGAAACTTGAAAAGGGTTGAGTGTCAAGGATACTATTAGGACTTAGAACATAACATTTACTGGGTTGGAAATCCTTTCCCAGAGTATTGGCATAGATTTTTTTTCCCTTCTCATTCTTTAGGCATTTAAAAACATCCCGTGCCCTTAATTGGATTATTTTCGCGTTAACCTGGAAGTACTCATAAACTTTGGTTTCGAACGCTGAACACCTACATCGGCATATGCAAATCACTTCCTAGTGACTTAGCCTTCATCACTTCCAAATGAAGCCCTCTGTACCTCATAGATTTCACCTGCATGTCCCACCCTTGCTGGGGACACTGAACACATGTACCATGGAGGGTGAGAGACACCGGGGCCAGCGTTTGCTCCCGGGCAAGGCAAGATGCTGACTATTGATACACACTTTAAAACCCATCACATAAAATAGCAGGGAATGACTGCCCAGAAGGTGCCAGCTACTGTTCCATGTCTACACAGCTGCTTTATTCTGCAGAAACCTCAATTATTTGTCTCAGATTTTAAGAAAAGATTGACTTAATGTTACAGTAGAAAAGCAGTGAAATATACTGCTTTTAAGGAGAAACCAGCACAGGGTTAAAGCCAAATTTTTCTTGAACAGATGATATTTCAGATGGCCACACTATTCCAGATGCATCAATTTCCTTGAAAATCCAATCCATATATGTGCATATGCTGTGCTGGCAGGAGGACTGACTGAAATGGCCAAAACCCAAGAGCTAATATTCTTTTGGCCAGAATAATGCAATTATTATTTTCCTAGCTATCAGTCTAAGCATACAGAGCCATCTGTTATGCAAAGCAAACATACACATCTCAATTACAGAAAATGCAGTTGCCTTGACAGAATTTGGATTACACCACTAACCAGGGCTGTAAAATGTGTTTTGAGCTAGTATATAATGGATGCTTTTCAGGAGTTCCCTAATTAGCATTTACCTGCTTAAACTAATTATTCATCCTTCTTCTTCACCGGCTTATTAAACTTTGTTGGATATTCTGCGTAAAACAGATGAATATGGGCATTGCAGAACAACAAACAGTGGTGTTTCCAGTTCTGAGCAGTGTGAACGAACATGGCGGTGTGCCCATTTCCAAACTGGAGATTCTCAAAAACTCCATCCCAAACAGATTAAGACAAGGATTAAAATCTCTGAAAGGCTGCGACAAAACCAGAGATTTCAACAAGATGAAAGAATACTGACAATGAGTTAACCATAGCCCTGTTTCCATCATTTGGTTTGTTAAAACCCACATGCAATAGAATTTCTCTATAAACTATAGCCAATAGCTTGCGTGTTCTTCAAGGAAGAGTTAATGGACCCTTGCTTGGATTCTCAATAGTAAATAATCAAATTTGGCAGCATTTCCCCTCCTTCTCCAACCCTCCTCAAATGCCAAATATCTTTCTTATTTCCCAATGTCCTTCTTGATTTAGCTCTTACCCAGCAAGCTCACTAACAGCCAAAATGTTCCAGCCATGCTGGATGCCTCCTTAGAGGGGTGCCAACTTTCGGAAGCAGTGAGTCTGGGGTGGGTCTTGCTTAAGAGGAGAGAGACAAATCTTATCTCCATCTTTAGCTCCAAGGGACAACTGAATGAGAAGTAGATTATCCAACTTGGCAGATCATCACATACATACAAAATCCCTCCCACCAAGGCTGTGTTCTCCTCATGCCAAACCACCAGATGAAAAGGGTCAAACTCCGTCAATCACCTGTGTGGGGGCAGATATCCAGATGTTCAGCATTTTTATGGGGGGGGGGAGAAACACCACATCTGGATAATTAGTGGAATTGAAAACTTTTCTTCAGGGGATTTTGACATTCTGTAGATGTAGCCCGTGTCCCTGAATCCGACAGAAGTAAAATTTGTGTGTTCCGGGGGGAATATCAGGAAATAACATCTAGGAACTTGTCCCTTGCCCCAGCTGCCTCCATCTTCTTTTCTTTCAACCTCTGACGGACACGTGCGAGTAATTAAACTGCACATCATGAAAGGCTATCTTATTTTATGAAATTGTCTTTCAGCATTAAGAAGCATTTGCAAAGGCAGCAAAATATATCCTTGCTGGAACCTTCCCTGCAACACATTTTAATGGTCTCTTTCAGCATTTCTTGACTCCAAATGACTCCCTGTCATTGTGTCAGCTCCCAGGATAATGCAGGGTACTCCATAAACATCCAGTAATAGGACACAAGGGAAGCACCATTAGTGTGTCCCTCTTCTACCGGGCACAGAGGTTTCAAAGTTCAAAACAACGGAGGAAGAAACTTCATTTGTTCTCAATAAATTAATAATGATCCTTGGGGGGAGGGGGAACTAAAGTTTTGGAGCACAAGTTTGTTCCAAGCGTTCCGAACGGACAGAATTTTCCCACTGACTTTGTGAGAAGAGACAAGTAGAGGCATTAAAGAATAAATTTGATAATTCATGCTAAACAGAATATCTATTGGAGAGGGAAAAGCACAAGGCGGAAGGAGCCTTCACAATCTCCGTCAAGAATCTAAATTGTCATTTTACTTACTTGTGAGAGGCCTAGGTAGATGGAGACGGTTTCGGAAATGTACAAAAATTTTCCTTCTTGATTTA
Organism: Lontra canadensis; assembly: GCF_010015895.1. Lineage (NCBI taxonomy): Eukaryota > Metazoa > Chordata > Mammalia > Carnivora > Mustelidae > Lontra > Lontra canadensis. The sequence continues at coordinate 41,538 of NW_022631272.1, read as the reverse complement.
GTGCAAATACAAAGCCATCCAGGGACTGTGGAAAAAAATAAATATATAATTAAGTTAATAAACATATGATGGAGATTTAATTAATAAGGCATGTGACACAAAGCAACACATACTGAATTTAAGACCCTGTTTTTCTTCATGGTTAACAAAAGTCCGAAAATACTCTACCATTGCCCTGTAAATGAACAAACAAAAGGTCTGAACGAAGACTACGAGCTTTCCTTTAATTCAGGATCTGCCTGTGTCTCTGTCATTCTGATCAAGATACATTATATTCATGTACAAAATCAGGTAAGGATGATTTTATGAGCTGTTGCCTTTATTGTTTTTTTGGATTCAGTAGTTTAAAAGATTAAATCCGCCAGATTCTTCATTAAATAGCTGAACAGGAATGGAAACTGTAACAAAACGAGAAGGAAAAAAACGGGTCCCTCTATGAAGAGCAAGTAAAATCACCACTTGAGCTACTGTGGACATCAATAATTTGCTAATTAATAAAGGATTATACCCTTCTCACCCCCAGGGCCTATTGTGGTAGAACAAATAGGAAAAGTCAATACATTATGGGTGAATGATTATAGGCTGAAATCTTACAAACTGTAATCCTTTTTTGCAAAACTCTATGCTTAAGTTTTATTGTGATAGATCTAGATTCTATTACAGCTTCTGAAATGGAAACAAAAGAAAGGGGGTGGGCAGAGCAGGAAGCTATGCATCATCTCTAACTCCCGAAACCTTTGTCCAGTTTCTAAATGGGGGGTTGCATTGTCAGTTTGACGAGTGGTGTCAATCATCAAGGACTCCCAACTGCAATGTACCACCTAAATGGAGAGAACATTTGTTTCAAATTCTTGCAATCCAAGTGCATTTTCTACCCTCCAGCCTCTTTATGTCTTTTGTTTCGCTTTGTGTAATTTATCTTGAACCAGGTAAATGGCCCAAGTACTGCTTAAAACAAAAAGTTTCCAAGAGTAGTGTTTTTTCCAAAGGCTGTGAGTTTTGGAAAAATAAGAAACTCACATTGGGAACAGAGCATGTGGCAACACTCAATGACCTAATTCTTAAATATGGAAAGGTGGAAGTAGCATGTGACATTCAGGTAGAAACATGGACCATCTCAAATCCCAGCAATAATTTCAGTTGTTTAAAATACTGAATATTTTTTGGAGCTCTAAACATACATATGAAATATATATATATATATTTATGTATTATATTTATGTATGTACATGGGAATATATACATTTGGATTCCATTACACACACAAACACACACACACACACAGATATGACATTTGGCTTCCGTACTTCCTGACCCATTTTTAGAGCCCCACTGGTCAGAGACTGTGGGTAGCCCCCAATCTCCTTCTCTGATTAGGTAGGTTCTGAAAACATTTCCAAAGACACATTACATGATTACATTACACATTTCATGATAGACAAGCTTTTGGTCAGGATATCGTCCATTTATTAAGCAATACACGCTATGCAGTTTGCATGTGTTATCTCTTTTAATTTTCACAAGTATCATTTGAGGTAATTATATTACGATCTACATTTTATAGACAAGGAAACTGAGGCTTAGTGAAGGCAGGCAACGTGCCCCTCTCTAGTTAGTGATGGAGTCAGGATTCGAACTGTGGTCGTCGGAATTAATGACAAGACTGCCTCCACTAAAACAAAGGTTCTCTGATTGTGTAACTTAATGGAAAGAAATGGCCATAACATTTCTGAAGTGAAACTTTGCTAAGAGGCAGCCTATGACTTAAAAATCGTCACTTGATTTTGAATGATTGTTCAGATGACAGAATCCCACTATCAGGAGACAGACAGGAAGTGGGATGACAAGAGAGTTCACAGGTCACTCCCACAAGAGGTTAACTTGTCACCTTGCCACGTAATCTCTCTCCTAGAATCAGCTATGGGACAAGGAACAAAACACTGCTTAGTGGGCTCCTTCCCTTTGACCACACTGCCACCCACTCTGGAGCCTGGTGAGAGCCAACCTTTCAAGCGTGGAGTGTGGAAGAGTGGACTCTTGCTTTGAAAAAGTGCAAAGGGACAGATGTTTCTTTTGTGGAAGTTTGGGAAGGATCTGTTTCCACTTGTCTTTACCTCACCTAAGAGATCTCCTGAGGCTGACTCACGAAGATTAAGACCCTCCCTCCCACTCCTTTAAGCCTTCCCCATGGACAGGTTTTCCACTCAACCCAATGGCCATGCCCTGGCATACACAGAAAGAGAGCTTTGCAAGCCATCTTCTCACACCTTAGAGTGCTGTTGTCAGATTAGAGAGACAGAGAGAGACAGAAGACAGGAGAACCTTTTATGGGAACACAGGACAACCAAAAGGCTAACTGAGAGAAGAAAGGACTGATGGACCTGGCAGAGAGATAACCCCCTGTCCTCTAAACACTCATTTTACAGGTGAGGAAACTGAGGCACAGAGAGGTTTAGTGCTTGGACCCGATCATACAGTCAGCGGGTGGCAAAGCTAGGATTAAATCTGCTACACCCTGATGATTCTGTTCAAGCATTTATGACACTGGATGGTCCTGACTGGCTTATTCAACTCCCAAGGAGACTGAATTTCTCAACAGTGGGCAATGTCTTAGTCATCTTCATCTGGCCAACACCTAACAATTGCTCAGACCAGACTTAGTAAGTCCAGTTCTACCTCTAAGCCCAAAGCTCCTTCCCTTAGATCACAAATGCTAGAATGACTAAGAGGGGTGGAAATTATCTTCCCCAAGAGTCCTGGTCATGAAGCTATTAGAGTATTTGCAGATGCTGACATCACAGATATCTAACACAGCCTGGGATATCTCTTAACATTTGCAAGACCAGAGTCAGACTAGATTCTTTTGTAGTTCTCCAAAATACTAAGTGCGGGCCATTTGCCAGCCACATACATCCTTTACGTTCTCACTGAAAGCAATCGTGATTTTGTAACATTAGGTTCATATCTCATGTATTTACTAAAACAGTAGAGGATGTTTGGGCATGATAGCAAGGAAAAAAAAAATTTCTGGAGGCTAAACATCTGATGCTATTAAGCAGCAGCGATCTAAGAACTGGCCAGTTTTGTTTGGCAAAGCAGAGGCTCCAACACATGTTCCAATTTCCTGGTGAGATTAAAATGAGTCTATGTCTACATGACACAAAGCGTCCAGTCAATTCAATTAAAAATAACAGCCAATTTGGTGTGGGAAGAACACAACTCGTCAGATTAGTTGTTTGTCATCACAGATGTAAAAAAAAAAAAACAAAAAACCCAAATCCCCCAAAACCAAAATACCCCAAAAAAACCAAAAGACAAAACTAAACTAAACCAAAAAACCCTGGTTAGACTTACTTTTTTTTAAAGATTTTATTTATTTATTTGACAGACAGAGATCACAAGTAGGCAGAGAGGCAGGCAGAGAGAGAGGAGGAAGCAGGCTCCCCGCTGAGCAGAGAGCCTGGTGTGGGGCTCGATCCTAAGACCCTGAGATCATGACCTGAGCCGAAGGCAGAGGCTTTAACCCACTGAGCCACCCAGGTGACCTTAGACTTATTTTTTACCTTTATATTTATCATGTCAATTGTATCTACAGTGTGAGATGAATGTCCAAAACTCAGATCTGATTATGTTTCAACTACGGAAATGGAATATGAACTTGGGTCAGCAGTAGACTGGCGAGGCTGCCCTTCAGCCTTTGCCACTGCCATCACCTTCTGACTGAGGGTCATCCCCATCCATAGTTAGTTCTGTTCTGTTCTGCTTAGGGAAGTCTTAAGAGTAGCATTGATAGTGGTTTCATGTGTGTGTCTCCATCTTAAAAGGTGGCAGGAGGAGGGAAACATCCGATCCGCTAGTCTTGGGAACCAAAAGTGATTAATCTGAAAGTTCTGTGGAATTTTTAAAAATTAGATTCAAGATAGCTACTACATACATTCCAAGCTCTTTGAATCACTGCAGGCTACTTTTTAATTTTTTTTTTTTTTTTAACTGCCCACTGTTTTCAACAGGCGCCAATTAAGATTCTGGGGTCAAAGGGTTAATTACATCTCCTTACTCACTATGTAGAATTTTCTGATTATTAACTAAGGTTGGATTAAGATGAAAAAGAATCTACACAAATGTTAATGCTAGTCCCTCCTTGAGAAGATTTATTATAAAGCCATGCTGAAATCTATCTGCTTTCCTCAAAGCAGATGGAGAACAAAATCTTAGAAGAAACAGTAAAATAGACATTTTAAAGGCATGCTAGTATCTGATTTATCAGGACAGTTTTCTTATTACTAAAACCAGTTCTTAGCCATCCTGACAGGGCTGATAGGAGATTTCCTTTGTCACATCCTGGTAAGTCTATGAGGTACACACATACAGGAGGGAGGCTTGGATGCAGAAGTCAGGAGCTACAGCATATCTGAATAGTAATGCCTGTAATTATAATTTATATCCCCTGACATCAGTGTAACATATAAAGTATAAGGCACAGTTTCTTAACCCCAAAAGCTGAGGGCCTCTAACAGTATTTGTCAAATGATGAGGTTATTTCCTTGCAGGGTATGAAACTAACTATAGCTTCATGATCGAAGGTACACTAATGTTTAATGCATTGTACTAAATGGATTTATATTTGTCAAAGTAGTTTTGTCTCTGCTTTTTTTTTTCTTTTTCCTGCATATTCCACTGCAGCCAGATTTCACAGAGCGAAATCCTACTATGGTGCCCTTCGAGGGGGTAATTCTCACGTATATAACCACTCTGAGATTAGTGGCTCTTTCTTCCACATTCCAATGCAGAAGAGAGAAAAAAAAAATCACCCCAAACTCTTTTCCTATGACCTCACTCCAGTTAGAGTGAAGAATTACCAGTAGGCTAGGTTATTTTAATGACAGATTATTTTAAACTAAGCCTTCACCATCTGTTCCACCCCCTAATTATGAATGCAAAAGGAACATATTTCACAATTACATCAGTAAAGAAGTAAGATACACGTGATTTAAATGCATGCATGTGCTCCGTGTCCAATGCACCGTGCATCTGTGATGTTCTTCTGATTCAGGCTTAGACTGTGCAGAAAATACCCAACCCTGAGAGAGGACAGTCTCTGGCACACTCAACTTTCTCCCCAAACCCAGCGTTTTTCATTGTTATGACAAAATCCTGTTAGAGCAGGAATAGAACATGGATGTCAGCACAAGGCTTGCAAGCCATTAGATAAGAGTATTTTGTAACTGTGCAGACATCTTTGCTGTTCATAAGGAGAGGCTGCATGAGAACATTTCTTCTGCTTTCTGAGCAATGGGTTAGCACTGGAAATGGGGGAGTCTGCTCTTGGAACCAGGCCTCCATCATCATGAAACAAGTTGAGTGAATCAGCCAAGCACAGAAGAAGCCTGGCCTGAAGAGTGAGGACAGGGCTTCAATACCTATCTTTCCACTCTCTTTTGGCAGCAGATAAAAGAGTTAGAAAGACAAAAATGTTTCTTAAATTTTTTCTGGCCTTTGGATACAATAACACTTTGACAGAGCTCATTAAAATGCCATATTGCCCTCTGATTGCACTCAGGAGGTGATGCTGGACTGCTCACGCACACATGTGGACTCCCAGCAAATTCAAGGAGCCTGGGACGAGGCCCAGAAGTGCCCACATGTATCTGTTTATGGGGAAGAAAAAGTTTCCCGAATTTTGTCTTTGCAATCTGAGTTTTAACAATCAAGCCCTGTGCAGAAACAAAAGCTTTATTTTTAGAGGTAGGAATCTAAGGCAAGTATATTTTCTTAAAGAGGATGAAAGCAAACATCAAAGGTTTGGGCTTTAACTCCGAGGAATCTTCCAGAGCTTTCTGGCTCCCATGTCTCTTCCTTTTCCCCCTCCTCATCACCACGAGTCAATAACACAAGGGCTCGCACGGGTTCATGTCATTATCATGTACCCAAAGCCACATGTTCCCCCATCACAACCAAATTAGAGTCATTCAGTCGCATCTGAGTGTTTTCCCACTAAAAAAGGATTCCGGAACAACAGACCTTGGTGCCTCACAACACCTCTCCTAAGAGTTTCCTAAAACACATAAATCTAAACATCTTAGGTGAGAAAACAAGGCAGAGAGGCACAGACGGCCTCTCTTAGTCCTTAGTGGAGAGTTACCAGAATAAAAGGAGAGATGTTGAGCTAGTGAAATGTTAAAACATGAAAAGAACAAAGACATCTGCTTTCTGAGCAAGGAGATCAGGTTTTGCTTCTGCTCATTAAAATTCCATTTTGTGGAAGCTGTGTATCAAAGTGCTGACCTTTTTTCTCTGGGATGCTAGTTCAAGCCTTACATCCAGCCTTGAGGCATGTAGATTTCTTGATGTGAACATCCAGCCAAATGGACAACAGGCTCGGGTATAAAGACAGGGTGCGGCATTGCGTGGAGTCGCACGTGTCTGTGTCTCTGAGTCCCGGGTCCGGGGCAGGAGGGTGCACAAGCTGACCCCACGTGGTCTGTGGCCCGTCCTGGGAGACTGGCACTCCACGGGGCGTCGGTGTGAGCAGCCCATGTGCTGCTCCCGAGCTCCTGTCGCCTGAGGGAGAGGAGTCCCGGTAGTTACGCTAAGGCACAGATAATCACTGGCACACTAGAACGTCTCCTTTTTGTGCATGGGGTATACAAATTTACCAAAATGTAGGCTCTTCAGAATCCGGGAGCTCATCCCTTATTGCACATCTTTCCCTTTTAATTTAGAGTTCTCTCTCAGGTTAAAGGAAGAATTTCCCTGCCAGCGGCAGTACTATAAATAGGACATTGTACTAGTCCTGAGAAGCCAAAAAACATCTCTTCTTTACTTTGGGTACTCATGGAGCTTGGTCTCACACAAAGTTCCAGTGTAATTCCAGTTGTCTACATTATACAAAACAGTATAGAGATTAGACCATAATTGTTTTTTTTAATTAATGTATTTATTTGAGAGGGGGCAGAGGGAGAGAGAGGATCCTCAAGCAGACTTCCCACTGAGCGTGGCACCCAGCGCAGGGATCAGTCTTATGACCCTGACATCATGACGTGAGCCACAACCAAGAGTCAGGTGCTTAACTGATTATGCCACCCGGTGCCCCTAGATGGGTATTATTTAATCCTACCTTACGGATAAGGAAGCTGAAGCCCAGAGCCATTAAGGACATGGCTCACTGCCACTCATCAGTATGTGGTAGAGCTAAGAAAGAAGGATCCCTCTTTTTCCTCCTGATGCTCAGACTACCTGCTGGGTACTTCAGTTGTTTTGCCTGCCGTCGAAGGTGCTCAAAATCTGTGCTTCCTCCAGCATTTCTTTCCAATAAGCAATTCTCATATTCCTATATTTAAGTATGATGCATTCAGAAAACAACTGTTGAGTGCTCACTATGCCCTGGTTCTATACCAGCTGAGGTTCCACAAAGCTGGGCAAGGACCCAACTCACTTCTTTTCTTTATTTTCTTTTCTTTTTTTTTTTCTCTTTGCTTTTTTCTCTTCTTTCCTTTACTTTTCCTTTACTTTCTTAAGATTTTATTTTTATTTATTTGACAGAAAGAGAGAAAGAGAGAGCATGCACAAGCAGGGAGAGTGGGAGAGGGAGAAGCAGGCTTCCCACAGAGCAGGGAACCCAATGTGGGACTCGATCCCAGGACACTGGGATCACCACCCAAGCTGAAGAGAGATGCCTAACTGACTGAGCCACCCAGGCACCTCCACAAGCTGCTTTCTTAAAGAAAAATCATCTGTGGGATCTCAGACTAAGCAAATGAGCAGAGCTGGAAATTAACTCTATAAAACAAAAGGCTGCCGGACAAAGGGAGTTTCCAGCTGAGGATATACTGTGTAGGAGGTGGGGATCCCTGTCCGTTTTCACTGAGCTCCACACCTGTCCCGTGTTGTCTTTGATTTAGAAAAGGCATGGATTGATGAAATTTATATTTTTACAGCATTACTGACGTATAATCGATAAATGATATTGTGAGATATCTAAAGTATACATTGTGATGATTTGCTACACGTGCACAGGAGATTCCTCCCATCTAGTTAACGAACACATCCATCAGCTCATATTTTTATCTTCTTGGAACTTGTGAAAGTACAGCCAAGAGACTGCTAGACCTCAAGGAAATTCTCATGTGTTGGAGGAAGGACTAATGGCTCAAAGGAGAGAAGGGACCCCACGGTTAATAAAAAATTGGGTTATGGACACTGGAGAAGGTATGTGCTATGATGAGTGCTATGAAATGTGTAAGCCTGATGATTCACAGACCTGTACCCCTGGAGAAAATAATACATTATATGTTAATAAAAAAATAAAAATATATAAAAAAAATTGCTAGGAGACCCACACCTCCCAGCAGCAATGGCCAGGACAAGCCTTGAGCACACACACCCATAGGCCACCGGGCTGGCCCGCACAATGAGTCCCTTTCCTGTCCCATGGTTTCTTATTGAGACTTAGGGCTTTTCTCCTTCTCCTTCTGGCATATCATGTACTACTTTATGTAGAAGTATGCTAATTTATGTAAGATGACTTTATCCTCAGTAAAGATGACTTTATCCTGTTATCCTTGATAACAATGTAGACCCATACTGTTATTTCTCTTATGGCTGATTATGACCAAACCTGACTGTTTAACTGGGCAGTGGGTAACTTTAAAAAAAGAGGCTCCTTAAAAGAATATAATAAAAGCATTGCACGTGTGTTCCTTTAGGTAAGGAGTTTGTGTCAGGGGTAGTAACAGTGATTAAAGAACCCTATAATGAATTTAGCATATTAAAAGACCATTTAGAGACCTCAGATATTAATCTGATGCATTCATAGGAGTTTCACTTCAGGAGACATTTATTGGTATCTCTAGGGAAAAGGAATTAAAAACATTTGTACCAAAAGGAACTTGGTTGTCACAAATATGGTTGCCATGGTCTGAATTATAGCCCCCCAAAATGTGTATGTTGATACCTTAACCCCCAAGGTGACTGCATCTGGGGACTGGACTTCTCGGAGATAATTAGGATTAAATGAGGGCATAGGGATGGGGGTCCTAATCCAATAGGACTGATATCCTCATAAGAAGAGGAAGAGAGAGCTATCTCTTTCTATTTGGGCATGCTCCTGGGAAGGGCCAGGAGAGCACACAGCAAGGAGGTAGCCATTTGCAAGCTACAAATAAAGTCCTTAACAGAATCTGACCATGCTGGCACCTTGATCTTGGACTTCAAGCCTCCAGAACTACAAGAATATAAATGTCTGTTGCTTAAGCTACCTAGTCAATTATATTTTGTTACGGTAGCCTGAGCTAAGATAGTTGTTTAGGAATTCTGGTTGGGGAAAATGCGTGGGCCATGAAATCTTTGATGTTAATTTCCAGAAATCACTGTAGCTAGATTCTCTCTTTATTTATCATTTATATAATTAATAATTAATTTTTACTAGATTCACATAAAGCTATAAATATGATGGACTCATAATAGAAAGTAGAGCTTAGTTCCAGAAATCAGCAACACGGAGGACTGTTTTTGAAATCTTTTTCAAGTAATTGCACGTTTTCTGGGTCCTACATGTACAATATTGAAATCTTTATATTGTTTTTTTTGTTGTTCATTTCAAATGCTTAGAGGCTACACTGCTTCATTGCCTTAGCTCCATACAAAGTGGTGATATACATTTATGGGAAAATCAATTATTCTGATGGAATTGGGAACCTGATGCTAAATGATCTTGGGATAAACAACTGGGTTTAGTGCTCGCTATGGCTCTCAGATGCTCTGCCGACCTTCTCCTTTCATTGTGGTTGGCCACTGAGTCTTAGTGAGAATGACCAGTACATACTACTTGTCCACAGAGCTCTCTTCCTATTCAGGGCATCGAGGAAATGCTTCTGCCTTTACCCCCACATGCCTCTTTAACACACATGAAGCAAAGGAGATTGTGTTTCTTTGCTAACACACTTGCATGTATACAAAGCAAAACGACTTATGTCAGAAGAAGTCATTTTCAGAGAATCTCTAGATGATACCCTTCGAAGTGGAGCAATTCAGGATATGAAATTTGCTAGGACCAATCTGCTAGGTGTCCATTAAATGAGAGTCTAAATGTACACAATTAAAAGCAGTGGTGCTTGGCTGTGGATCCTGGCTTTCGCTGTGTCCAATTCAAGAACAGAATGAAAGAAGCAGGCCAGGCGACAAGGGTGTGGGTGGTGGCAATTTTGTGGGATATGAACATTAGCAAAGAGGGAAATTAAATTACATGACATTGGAGTTTCCTTCTTCTTTCTGCTCTACTTCAATGACCATCCTGACTGAAAAAGAATTCATAGCCATCACTGAGGAGTAACTGGCTATTTTACTATTTGAATTTCCAGGATCAAATGATGCTTTAACCTAAATCTCTGAGATTTAATAGGAATCATGGGACTGAAGTTGTCTACAGAGCAGTATAACTAATGGGAACACAAAGATAAAGTCTAAACGGACTACCATGAATGTAAAATCAGCCATGTTAAGGTAGTCTGAAGAAGGCAAAGAATGTATCTCCCTGGGGAAACCACTGGGCCTTCCTGACCTGCCATATGAGGCAGCAAAAGTGACAGACTCAACTCTTTTCTGTTGAAGTTATTTGACTGATCAATCAAGTGATCACTGCAATTTTCTCCCTTTCAAAATCAGTGCTCAAATTTGTTAAAAAAAAAAAGTATTTGAAATGTATAGTTCTGGTTTGTCTTACAGTTTTTACTAGAGGAAGGTACAGTGGGAGGCAAAGGGCAAACTAGATTCAGCACAGGAGCTGTCACTAAATGGTCAATTTTTCAGGAACAGATCTGTTCTATATATTTTGAGATTCCTAGATATTTAGAGATAAATATATTTTAAAGGTGCTCACATGTACTCTTACAATTACCAAAGACGATGGACCATTTAATGGAGCTAACAAGACCACCACATAACATTTCCCAGGGCAGAAGGTAGTGTCAAAAGTTTTCACTCAGACAAACTTTCCTTTCCCTCCTGTCCTCAAGCGCCCTTATCACCCAGGATCTTCCCCTTTCAGGACTCTTCAGTGAAGACAAAGACCAGGAAGTGACATCCCAGACACCTGCCGAAGTATGGCAGACTTTGATTTTCCACCTTTTCCTAGGCAGCACATACTGTTAATCTGCTGGGCAGGTCTAGCTTCCTGACTGTGCCTTTTGTCTTGCCATGGAACACCACAATCGACTTTCACTGTAGAGGCTGTATTATTACCTGACACACCTGAGGAATCAGTAGATCAAGTGTTTCCAGTGACTCCAGGCCATGTGGTTTACTGAAGTTATGTAATAGCCTGTAAGGGATTCACTCGAACAATAATCTAGGTTATGCACGATCTATTCAAATGCACTGATGTGCCAAGTCACAGTAATTCCAAATGAAATTTGCAGTTGGCCGTATTGATAATTCATTCACTAGAAACCTTGAATCAATAGTCTCAGTCTAATTCTAATGTGCACAATGATCCATTTACCCACTCTTTTGACTTAAATTGCTAAAGATATGTTAGAACAAAAATAATTTGAAAATGGATATATTCTACCATTCATTGTGTTTGATGGATGACAGTCCATCTCTCAATGACTATTAGACTTATTAAAATTCTATTTAGTCTACAGAATTTATAGTGGCCTCTACCAGATAACCCTATAATACCTTTAGCCACAACTGTCACCTCCCACTTAGTCTCTCTCAACCTTTTATGTCAAAGGCATCCAAATTGCCCACAGCAGTGGTATGAAGGGGCAGGCATATTGATTAAATTCCAAGCCTGAGTTTTCAGTTGGCCCTCTGCCTGGTTTCCTTAAAGGACCAGGTATGTGAACTAAACCTCATTTTCATTGTTAAAATGGTATTTTTCTTAGCAGTCTAGAATCCCAAGACTCCAAGATAGTCAGTTTCACAATTAAGAAATTTCCCACCTGTATCTACCCCACACACACTCTGTCACAGAAGACATTAACATTTTTAATGAAGTCCCTAATAATTTAAGAAAGATGAATCCTCATTAAAACTCTTCCTCAGACCTATCTTAGAGTCTAAGTAAACACTAGCTTCCCCACGAATGACAAAAGCCTGAAAAAAGTGAGCAGTACAAGGTCACCTGGGATTACCTTGGAAACCACAGAGCATGAGTTTCAAATCAACAGCTTCCCCCACCTCGTCTATATTCTCATTTCAGCCCCCTTTTCATTTTTTCTCTCCTATTTCCTTTTTCCCCTCTTCTCCTTTCACCGACTGATTTGCATTCTGTATTCATCCACTTAGTGCCAAAGGTGCTGACGGCTGTGGGGGGTGGGTGTGGTTGTAGTACAAGTTGTGCTGTATTTCGTGGCCCATGTTCCCAGCAATACTGTTCTGACTGCATTTTTATGTGGAAATTACCCTGGGCAGTAAAACAACCATGGATATGGTTATACATAGGTACACAGGACTCATGGCTGTGTAAGGAATACTAACAAATTTTGAAGATGAGGAATGGCTCCGAATTGGTGTAGGCTAGCGTAAATTTTGTGTGGTCGAATATTGGGGATAGATTCTTTTTGCCTCCAATGAGATTTGTTCATTCTAGTCTTGACCTTTTCCAACAAGTAAGATTTGTTTTATTGTCTTGCTTGGGGGCCTCTCCTTAGTAATAGGATGACCTACTTTAATTTCTACTTAAATGCTTCGCAGACTGGAAAGGGAGTTCCCCTAAAGGATTGAGCCCCTAAAGACTCAAATTGGCCTCTGTGCCCTAATGGAAGACTTTTATCCCAAAGCAAATAAAAAATATATTAAGGGTTTTACAAACAGAACCTTAAGCTGTTATCATTTTCTGTGTGTTCCTTCTATTCTTATTATAGGTAATCACACTTGCTTAAGCCATTTGCTGCTCCTCTCCATCAGATTTTTATCCCTTTCCCAGTTCCTTTCTGCCATAACAGGTACCTTTCATGAAAGTGTAGAGCCAGTATTGTTTTGCCATTTCCTAAAAAAGCACACAGACGTGGCCTTATGGCACATAGCTGTGACCTACTAGGCTGGTCTGATGGACTATATGCTGGCACAGGTCTACATAGTTTATCAGCACCCTTCATTTCGCTTGAGCTAATGAGAACAAGACAGTGTAAGGGTGAGTGACGGACATTATTATCAATATTCTACAAGGCAGGGAGACCAGCTCTTTTCCACAATCTCAGCAAGGTATAAGTAACACACCCTTACAGGCAATGAATGAAAGAAACTCACTTCCTCACATACTTTCAAATTCAATTCTCCCTTATATTGGGCTCCCTTAACACACTGAACTACATGATCGCAATTAAAATTTCCAATAACACGATGGAATACAAAACCTTCATGTTGGACAGGATTAAAAATCCTTGTCTCAAAAGGCTTAATACATACAGCAAAATCTAGGGTTCTGCTATGAGTCATATACGCTTGCTTCTTCAAGGCTGAATCTTTTGCTTTATAGGGACACACAAAAGAGAATGGCAGGTGTAGCAGGTTATCCAGCAACTTTTTGAAGGAACCATATTACTAATGTCCCCTTTTGTCATACTAGGCAGCACAAATGAATTACATAAGAGAACATCTAGGCTTAAACACTCAGTGACAGAGAGATGCCAAGCAGAAGTACCTAAGGGCTGGGTGACACGGGCTGAAACATTAGGACACTTCCCATCACTTTTCGGTCAGTAAACAGCAGGATTGCTGACATAGTGATACACAGCTGAAGTGGTTTAAAGAGAACCAGTCCCTTCACAGCTCTCCGTAGAGTTTTTCCAGGGTGCTCATAAAAAACAGAAGCGGGGGTGGGATATGGACATCATCCAAATTCCAGGTGAGGCACCAGAAAGGGGGCTATTGGGACAGATTCCTGGCCTTGTTAAGAGGTGTGAGAGAGGAGACTTCCAAAGTCAGAAAGCTTTGTCGGAACCCTCAAAGAAGAGGATTAAAGAAGGAATAAGAGATGCATCAGGCAGACAGATGTACTACTGCCGAGACCAGGGTGCCTTGATCACTGCTAGGGAGCACACTCTATAGCTCTCACCGGGGAGACACCTGCCACAGTCCTTGAGAGATGCTTAGAGAGAAATGCTCCTCCTTCCAGAGGCCACAGCTCATGGCTCAAAGACCTGGTGCAATAGAGGGGCCCCTCTATACTCTACACTCCAGTTGTCCTCAACGTGAGACATGAATCTGTTAGGAAGACTCTGGTCAGATTCAGAGGGACTCCAAGATTTGGGGCAATGGTCAAAGAGATGGGACAATGACAGCCTTGTCTCAATTCCTTCAGTGTAGCTAAACAGCCTATCTGACCAGAGTCCAACAAGTTCTCTGCCCAGCTTGGAAATGAGAATCCTTCAAGGTCTGCAAGAGGTAGTGGAAAAGAGCACAGGCACTTTGGACTCAAACAGCCCCGAGATGAGATTCTGAATTTGCAACTTTGCTGTTTTCTCATATGAGAATATACAGAATAATATCTACCTTATTTAATCTACTCAATAGAGTTGTTGATCAGAATAAACACATGTGCCATCATATGGTGGGTATTTGATAAACAGCGCCCACAGTGGTTATTATTTGACTTGAGATGCTGCCTTAGAATGTTTGCTAATGAGAGCAGCTTCTACCTGCCTAAGGAGAAATGCACACTTAGAGGAAGTGGTCATCTATGAAGGGTACTAAAACTACGTGAGATGTTAACTTAAAGGGGCAAGTAAGAAAAGGACTCTTGGTTGACATAAGATTCCATCTTGGTCATAAATATTTCTTTTAAAATGTTTAAGAAACACAAGTTGGGGACAGAACACCTGTAAGAGAGAAGACTTCATTGACCTTGAGGGATTATGGAAGCTATCAGAAAGAGACACATTAAGGTACTATGGGGTGAGACACTTATACAACACACTAATGTTGACAAGTAGAAAAGGAACATGGGTGCAGAATAAAAATGATTTCGTTTCATAAGCACAATCACTTAAAAATGAGGACTACTCTAGTGTGTGTGTGTGTGTGTGTGTGCTTATCAGTGAGCATTTATTAAGGTGGCCCCTGTTTTGGACCCTGGGAGAAGGACTTTACTTTGACTAACCCAGTTCCCTCCTCACTTCCTACCTCTAATGTCTGCACTATCACCACCCCCTTTTGAGACGAGGAAAACTGAGATCACACGGTAAGTGGCAAAGCAGGAGCTCAAACGCCGTCTGCTCTACTATATAGTGACTCTGAGGATTTGGAGCATGTTTTCCCATGGCAGAATTTCTTCACATTTTGGCATCAAATTGCTACCATCTGTTCCCTGTGTGGGGTTCCCTGGGGCAGAGGGCAGAGAGGTAGTGCACTCAAGGTGATGTCCAAAGCAGACATGGGACAAGGAGATGGTTGTTGTCTTCTCGGATTGTGACCTTAGCCAACTGAGAGGTTGTGGCAGGACTTGGCAGCCTGCTAGGTGTGTTTAAGGCATACGTTGGTAGATTATAATCTGCTGGGCAAACCCCATTCCACAGGTGCATTGCTTTATATAGGCTGATTCCTCAACAACTTTTCCCCTTTTTGACCTCAATAATATACATTCCGTAAAAAGTACTGAGGCAAATATACAGAAAGGCAATTCTCCTATGCTCCAATGGATTGGAAACAGTCATCTAATAGTCCCAGAAAAATCAGTTCTATTTGAATAGCCATTCAGACTAATGTGTAATAAACTGGTATAAAAATCTCTAAGAATTTGAAGCAAGAAAGGTCAATGTTCTAGATATGGAAGCAGTGAAGATAATAACAGTAACATGTTCTTATTAGTAAGCTTCTATTAAATGTTCTAATACTGTAATGGTTTCATACCGATTCTATATTGTTTCCACTGTTTCCTCTTCAAGTACGAAGGGAAGCAGATGCGAATGGGTACAGACTAGAGAGGAGAGGGTCCTCAAGGCTCCTCAAACTCAGTTTGTGCTCGAGATGAGAACCGAGGCAGTCAGAGTGCAGGAGGAGATGGAGTGGGGAGGAAACCAGAGCCTGGAGGACTGGGGTCCTCCCTCTGTCCCTCGCATGTTTTGACTCGATAGTTTCTTCCTGTAAGTGCATAGCACTGGCCTCTTGTTCACCAGGGTGGGGACGGGAGCCATGTCTGGGGGTGGTGAGGGAAATAAAGAGAAAACGCCTCACACTGAAGACTTGCATCCATTTGACAATTTTGCCTCAGTCTAGCTCTGTTTACCTTCAAATAAGACCCATAGTCCGAGGTATGTGAGAGGTTCCATGCTCAGCCAGTGGAGATCATGGGGAGTGTCTCCTGCTCTCTAGGGCTCTGCGAAAGGCCAGCACATAGCTCCCACCATGTGTGCGTGTCTGTGTGTGTTTGTGTGTACACATACCGCCCAATTCTTCTTTTAAATGGGGCAACCAATCGACTCAATATTTTTAAGTTAAATGTCTGCAGATGGGAACCATCAACACTGAATTTTAGAATTCTAAGTGAATTTTCTTTTTCATTCAGCACTGTTCAGATCTTAAGTAAAGTCATTTTTGGGGTTCAATGCTTTATAAGAAGAAGAATTTAGAGAGGGTTCAAAAGGGAGCTGAAAAAATGAGTAGATATTTGAAACATAAGACTTTTGCAGAATGGTTAAATGGACTGGATCGTTCAGCCCAGAGAAGCCCCAAAGGTGACTGAGTTCATGCCAGCTCCCACTGTGGAAGGTGCAACCAGTCTTTCTGTTTCATGAAGGGCAAAGGCAGTCAGCAGAATCTGGCTGGGAAGGGAAGGGTTTCCAGTGAAGATTATTAAGAACAAAAATGGGTGACTGAGGACAGCTGGGTTGCCTCCTGATCTGACATTCTGGAAGGCCAGATATACACTGCTGAGAAGGATGACTTAAGAATGACCCCAGCTGAACCTGGAGAGAAGGGAGAGGGAAGGAGAGAGGAAGGAAAGCAAAGAGTAAATGACACTCACTTTGTGATTCTCTGTTGCATTCTAAGGTTGTCAGGAGAAAGCCATGAAGTTTCTGACCTAGGAAACTGGAATTTGAAGCCAAACATGTATACGCCTCCACACGAACTTTATCGGGACACCAGCGACACTGCTCAAGGTGAAAGTCAAATGGGTGGTTGCTCCAAAGGGCACTGTCTCTAAGGACTCTCACCTGCCTCAGTACAACATTTATAACGCTATTATAAAGGGAAAGAAATTAACCTGCAGAGGGAAAAAAGCAAACCAGTCCACTCCAGCGAGTGGGAAGATATACACATTCCCACAGGCATCCATTTGGTTGGCAAGATGAAAACTACTGCAGATCTGACCTGAACCCAAGAAGCAACGCATGAAGATTCTCAGTCCCTCCAAGTGGACAATGGAAGGTCTGATGCATCAAGCAAGAAACAGCTCCTGGTGTTTGGACAGAGGGCCCTTTTGTTAAAGGGATTTTCACAGGCATTTTGGGGCACATTCTCACACTATCCTAGAGGTGTCTGTGCTTTTCCCATTTTAGAGACAGACACAGTGAGCCATCGGACACAGCCTGCCCCCTAAGAGGGAGTGAGCCGGTGTTCACAGTCGTGGGTTCTGTGTATGATGCTGAGAAATGTGTAACCTGTGGGCAATGATAGGAGACAGTTCAGATATCTTCATTATCTATTTGAGAACCAGGTCTCTATCCAGCTCAAGCTTGTCTCAGCATCAACTTCTCTTGCCAATATTACAGCTTTAAGCAGCATTTACTCTGTTGGTGAACACAGCATGTGGTAAAATGATTTACCGTCATGAATAAACACATATGCTTGCTTGGGTCCAAATCTTAGAAGTGACAACCCATTTTCTGGCCCGTGATGTAATGGACTAGAAACAAACTGAAAGGTACATAATTTACCACGTGTGAACAGATAACTCCCTTTGCGGCAAGCAAACTTTCTGATATTACATGCTGCACTTCAAATGGCCAGTTACGGGTTGTGTATCCCTACTCCTAGCACACATGCACACGCATACACATAAGTATGTGCACACACGTCCCCACATCAACACACACACACACACACACACACACACACACACATACACACACACACAGCCCTCAATTTACCCCAATGGTATTTCTTTGATGCCTTGAAATACAACCGGGGCTAGAACTGATTGTTAATGGATGCCTGATTTTATAAGGTAAAGGAAACCTGAGTGGGAGGGGAAAAAAAAATAAACACATTAAACAAAAGGTTAATAAAGAGATACTACTCCAGGCAGGAACAAAAAGAAGTGTCAATAGATCATTCCTTCTTTAACAAACAAACAAACAAACAAACAAAACCCCACATAACTTCTATGCCTTGTTTCCTTAGCTTGAAAGCGGTATCCTCTACCCTGCATGTTTTCCCCAATGGACAGACACGTCATTTTACTTTTAGTCTTGTTCTCATTTGATGTTTACATTTTATTTTCTCATTCCTTTGCCCGAATCCCCTGCTTCTGGTTTCCAGTGTGGTGTTTACAGAGACCTTTACTAGAATCAGGGAGGTTGAAGAGACCCCATTTTTTCCCTTCCCTTGTAATGTCCATTCTTTTTTCTCTTCTCTCATCCCAGAGAATAGATAAGTTTACCCAGAAAATAAAAAGCTAATACAACCTTTTGCTCATCAACAAAAGTATGTCTTGTTGTAGCCAGGAATAAGTTAATAAAACAGGGAAAAGGCTTAGTGGCTTAAAAATAGGCTCCTTGGGGTTATGGAGGAACAATGTTGTTTTTTCTTCCCAGCGTGCAAGGATTTAATTAAGTGATAACAGTCACCTTGGGGTGGCTGCACAAGGCAATAATATCTAGGTGAAGAAAAATGCTGGAGAGCGTTGAGTACAGTCAATTTATCTTCAGAGAAGGCAATAAATGAACAAAGCATAGGTATTGGGCTGATTGTTTTGCAATGTTTCCATTACTGATAAGCATCAAAAAAAAGGGGGGGACAGATTTGGTATTTTCCGTTTCTGAAATGTATTAAATACAGAGAAAGGAAATGAAAAAATTGCTATGAGGTCACACCCTCACATTCTAATTACAAACAGTTTGGTAATTATTCAAGCTAAACATAGAACAAGGGGATTTTCCTGTTGACACAAAGGATAGGAACAAAGCTGAGTGGTGTATTTACAAGCAAACACACACAACTTGGAAATTTATGTTCTGCCGAAAAGAAGGAAAGAAACCTAAAGGGGTCGCCGCAAAGAGAGGCTGTGTTGGTGGTCAGCCTCAGAAACATCAGCCCTTTGCTGTCCTAAGGTCAAATTCTGGGGGCTCCACAAAGTTTCAGGGAGCTGCCATGAGAAGTATTACGACAAGGCATGAAGATTATCCTAAGAAACAAGCAACCAAAGACCAACTGTAAGACACTGACATCATCAGCCCTGCGTAAGATTAAGAAATAACGAGAAGGTTAGAATAAAAGCATTGCAACTCAGTCCCATAGAAAATGTTAAAAAAGCACAGAGGATCTGGTCTCAGAGACGTGGCTGAGGCAAGCTTTCAATGAAATGCATGTGAATACTTGATAGGTAAAGCTGACCGGTTACTTTTTCTTCTTGTTGGGTAGGGGGGATTTGGGGGAGCGGTAAAAAATGAGGAAGCTTTCATTTTTCTAGGAGCAAGAGATACAAAAACACAAAACCTCCTTCCGCACTGCTCTAGTCTCTGACTGTGGATCTCCAAGCACATCCTGCAGAATTAATTAATTCCAACACTGCCCCTGCTTGAAATAAGGAAAATGAGGCTCTGAGATTAAATGTAACTTGTCTAAGACCACTCAACCTGTTCGCCTCACAGTTTTGATCCCTAATTCCCAAACTCCTTGTCTGCTTAATTGCCTTCTTGGGAGACCATATCACCTTCCTCCTAAGAGTTCAGGTTCATATCTCTCCAATTTCAGTGGTGATGGAAAAAATCCTGCCCTCAACCCCTGCCCTCCACTTTCCCAGCCCTGGCTCCAGACTCTTCCTTCAGTGAAAGTGGATCAGACAGGGCAGCAGGGCTGGGACCACTGTTTCCAGCTGGGGCAGTCAACGCAGAGAGCAGTGTTGGGAATCTGCAAGAGGAAGCCAGGGGACGGCATGGGGGGTAGGGGTAGGGGGGAAGGTTAGGGGATAGGTTCCCTCCGTTACAGCAGTCTCTCTCCCCACCCACTTCTACCCCTGAGAGTAAACATGCTTTCCCGAAATCCCCTCCCACCCTAGGATACACAAAGAATAAGAGTCAGCTAGATGATGCTGGAGAGATTTCGTGCATAAGGAAAACAGTACACTACTCCAGACCACATATAAAAAGATAAAATCACAAATGCTTTGTCACAGAAATTCTATCATCGTAAGTGAACTGAAGGCAGATTTATAAATTGCAGAATGCTGGGGCGAGTAAGGCTCAAAGCGTTTTTCAGGAAAAAAATATAATTGCTTACAATGATTATGAATAGTCCCGCTACATTGTCCTAGGATTGCATTACAAGGGAATGATTTTGCAAAGGATGTTTCTCAAGTAACTAAGAGAGGAAAAACTTGTCTTATTTTAAACAAGCCTTCAAGTAAGTGAATAAAGACAGTATTTAGGGGAAATGGGAATCCATTCTTCTAGCTCTCCCCAGCTTTTCCAAGTACTTGTCAGGGCTTTCTAATAATAAAAATAAAAATAATTCCCATAGGTCCTATGTCAAGGTTTAGGTGACAGGTCCCTCCGTGATCGCAGAGTTTAATACTAGAAGACTTGGGGTTTCCTGTTGACAGCTGTCCAAGACTGACTACTGTAAGAGCCAAACTGTTTAAGAAATTATTTACTCTTCTGTTCCGACGAGATTTGTAAAATGCTGAATGCAGGGATGTTGGAGCTTTATTACGTTTTGGTCTGGGGCCCTTGTGGGATAACAGCACAACAGAGCAGGAGAAGGTGGTCTGACTCTAGCCATGTACCTCTGACCACACTGAGATTCAGATTCTCCAGATCCTTTTGGTCTTACATGACTCCTTTTGGTGTGTGTGTGTGTGTGTGTGCATGTGTGTATTTGTGGTTTCTCTAAGCAGCAGGTCCTTTCAGTACTTGGGGCTACAAGCCTTGCTTGGGCCTCATACTGGGGGTCGTTAAGGAGAAACTGAATGCGATGAGGACAACCATGACATTACATAAATACATAAGAGTTTCTTTGTTGACTGTCCAAAGCAATACAGAAGACTCATCCATTCATTTCCTGCTGTTCAGAGTCCAGAGTGCTAACCATTACACTATGGGATACGCTACCTGGTGTTCAGATGAAAACTGGTCCACACAGGTTCATGGCCTATGATACCCCAACCTGAAATGAGGTCACAGAGGCTTAAAGCATTGTTAGTAGTCAAAAGCTATGCTAACCACCTCGCTGAGGCTAACAAACCAGCTCAAGACTCCAGCTGCCAACTCAGACCGTCAAGGTGACAGTGCTCCATGTACCATAAGCCCTAAACCTCTAGTTTTCCCTCTCTGCTGATGGCACCTCTCATGACAGTGTTCCCCTAGGCATGAGCATCTTAATGCGCTTAGGAGGTCACTCTTCCTGTCTACTATCAAGTGGGTGCCTACTCTCTGGGCGGCCATGGTTTCACGTGGAGTTCTGGGGACTGGGTATAAAATTGAGGAGTTAGTGAATTGATTACTCTATCTGATGGAAATGTGTAATGTCTAATATATGTGATCATGGTTGTGTGTTCCTTCATGCTTCTGTCTCTCTCAGCTGCACTGTTCACTGAACATCATTCCTGACACCCGTGCTGGCTCTCCCAACACGAGACTTAAGGCTACTGGGCTCCCTGGCAGAGACACCGATTTGATGTTCATTTAATATTCAAGAGGCTTTGGTTTGAATATAAGGAAACTGCAATTCCAAAGAATGGCCATTGCTCTATGAACTAGCCATGTTCTCAAATAATTGGCCAAAGTTTATGCCTATGTTGAAACCTACATTTACCACTGGATTATTATTATTATTTTTTTAAAGATTTTATTTATTTATTTGACAGACAGAGATCACAAGTAGGCAGAGAGGCAGGCAGAGAGAGAGAGGAGGAAGCAGGCTCCCCGCCGAGCAGAGAGCCCGATGCGGGGCTCGATCCCAGGACCCTGGGATCATGACCTGAGCCGAAGGCAGAGGCTTTAACCCACTGAGTCACTCAGGCGCCCCACCACTGGATTATTATTAATACACCCTAAAATCTTCCTGTTTGAGCATGCCAAAGTGAAACACTGATTTGTATGATCTGTATCTTCGAAAGTGAATTGGTTGGCATATTCTAATGTCCCCTAAATTAGGGCAGCTGTCATCAGTTAAATACATAAATGATTAAGCAAAGAGCACCTAAATATTAAAGTAGGCAAAATCTACTCATTTATTGATATTAAGCAGGCAGGAGAAATAAATTTCATTTATTTCAGCCACAGAAGATTAAATTTTCCTTCCAGGGGTACAAAAACAGTCTATGTGAGGGGGAAGATATGTACCATCATATTTATTCACAATTCCTGTCATAGGTATTAATTTCCTATTCATGCTCATTATGACCATGTGAAATAGTTCAAGGGCTTTCATTGTTTTTCATAATATAGTCATACCACTGGTGTATGAAAACAGTTCAGGAAAAATAGACTGGTAATTGGATAGACAGTTAGGAAAACGTACACCAATTTCTTTTTCAAATAGACGGGTAACTGAATTTTCTAGACATTGTGCAAGCAACACACACCCAGTATCTTAGCCGAACCTTCAGCTCTATCTTTCAGTTGGAATTCTAGTCCACTACATCGTTTCACTGGCAAAGAAAGAAAATACTGGGTACATATTTTATTTATTATTAAATGTTATCTTTTACCATACCTGAAAATCAAATTTTAAAAGTATAACAGCAGGGACCCCAAAAGCAAGAAACAGCACATAAAATCACAATGAAAATCGGTTTCCAATTATACAACATCCAAAGCTTGCATTATAGTCTCAGTTTTATCCCTGGCACTTAGCCTTGAATCTCCCATTAGTGCTGATGGGAGCTGCATAGCTAAAGCCCATGCATCAAGTTGAGAAAACACTCCTCAGTATTAGTTCTGACTCCAGTGTTATAACACAAATCATGATAATTTTTCTGTATCTCCGCATTTCATTGGGGAAAAAAAATACAATCTACACTCTCTACAGTTATAAATTACGACTCTATTCCTCTGCTGTTTATGATTATTACCCTATCCCATATAGAAAATAAAGATATTTTAATAACATTTTGAACAAAAGTTTTTAATAATAATTGTAGTTGTGTTGGGCCTATCATTGAAGATTTTTAAAAATTACACATAGGAATTTAAGATGATAATAACCTCAATAGAGATGTGTCATCTTACCCACTTTACATATTGATGAACGGAATCTCTCTATATGTATCTTAAGATTCCATTACTCCCATGTAACAAAAGCAGGCAGCTGAAGGTAAACACTGGTTCCCCCTAGCCTCAGGTCTAATTACAGACTCCTACTCACACCAGCCGGGGTTAGCTTAGCTGCTTCAAGAATTTGTGTAATGAGCCCAGGGTCAGGAGCCTGAGGCCCCAGGTAAGAGGTTTCACTATTCTGTGGCCAAAGAGAGGGCTCCTAACCCTGACCACTGGCTTATGAACGTGAACTCTCAGTCATAGGGGGAGAGGGCAGGTGAGTGTTGTTCGATCAGTACAAAACTATCAAGAGGGATAGAAAAATAACCCCAAACTATATGCCCTAAACAAGCAGATTTTTTTTTTTTTTTTTTTTTGGTGACTGAAAGCACACTCACCAATATAACTAAGTACAAAAATTTAAGGGGATTCCAAGAATCTTTCACTAATGGCAAAATGTATTCCTTTCTAAAATGGTAATTCATCTTCATTTTAGAAAATTTAGATAGAGCGTGCAAATAAGCAAAAATAGGGAAATACAAATTGCCCATAATCCAGAGATAAATTCCATTAATGTTGTGGTGGACATGTTAATTAATTGATCTCTTCACTAAATATTTATTAAGCCACGGTTGCTTAACTGACCTAGGCACTAGATACTGAAGATAGTGATGGAATAGACAGATGTAGCCTGTTTTTCCGTGAAACTTAAAGTCTATATAGGTATAGTTTTATTATCTTTATTTTTTTTTAAGATTTTATTTATTTATTTGAGAGAGAGAGAGAGGGAGAAAACACAAGTGGGTGGAGGTGCAGTGGGAGAGGGAGAAGCAGGCTCCCTGCTGAGCAGGGAGCAAGACCTGGGGCTTGATCCCAGGACCCTGGGATCATGACCTGAGCGGAAGGCAGGCAGACACTTAACTGACTGAACCATTAGGCACCCTTTTATAGGTATAGTTTTAAGAGACATGATTTGTATTATTCTACTGTATAGATTATTGTAGAAGTTATTCAACCAAAAGGTTTGCCAGTTTTGCATATACTTTTGTGCCTAGAACAGCAGCCACACTCAAATATCCTTTTTTTTTTACTGCTTGTGAACACTAAACTTCATACTAGTCTTCAGTCAAATAAATTTTGAGCCCTTTTATAAAAGGCATATCCCAAAGGACACTGCAGAATGAGAGTGAAGAGAGATTTCACAATTCCAAAACTGAGGTCCCCATGCAGATTTCTCTTAGTAAATGTGTAAGTACTAATTTTCACGACTATATGTATATACACGCTCATACTTCCCATTATAAAATTTGAGTGACTACCACACTTGGCTTTGCCTGTTATATCAAAAAGGCTTACATGGTATCTCTCTGTAGAGACAGAGCATACGGGAAGAATGTTTTGCTCTATTTTAGTTTAGGGGTTTTTTTTTGTGTGTGATTTTTTTTTTTTAAATCTTTGGATCCTCTGAGAATAACAGCCAGTTCTATTGCTACTATTCCTTTTTAATATGTTCATCTTACAAGCCTTCTGTCCCATGCTCTGAAAAAGGCACAGTACCTGTTCTGGAAAGAGAACTTTCCTAAGGCTAAGGTAGCCACTATATTTGGGTAGGACCCCTTGCCCTGCCACACCCATAAGAGTCTCTGCTTAGCGTAGGTGAAAGTTCACATCTGGGCACCCATTAAGTCTTTACAGAGTCCTCACTATGTGGTCATCGTGGAAACTCTAGACTTTTATTTACTTGTTTTTTGTTTTTTGGTTTTTTCATAAAGAAAGAATAACAAACCATGTTCCTAGGAAAGAAGTGATGAAATTGCCACATGGAGGTTTAGGCATAAGGAACTTACAGAAGATTCTCACTATGCATAGACAGGGGGCAACAGACACGTTCTCATTATCTATCACTGTGGACGTCTTACCTGAAAAGAGACAGGTGAGCCATGGCTTGGAAATACTTGTCCACTCAAAACTGTATTCTAGTCACACTCCTGACTTCTTCATATGTTTCTACAATACCCAGCTCCTAGCGATTGTGTTATTGAAGGGATTTGGCCACAAAAGCCCAACTTCCAATATAAAGAAATATACTGTTTATCATTTTCATGATGGGCTCCAGGACAGTATACAAATCAGGCCCGTTCTGTTAACTGTTTCTTTAGCGGTCACTTTGACTGAGGTTTCTAGCAAGCCATGGTTCATATACAGAAAAAGCACTGACAAAGGAGTATTTTCTGTTGCTCTATAAAACAGTAAGTACCACACACAGCAGAAATTTGCAAATATTCTTATTAATTGGGCTATACTGACCAATAACAGTTAAGTGGTAAGCCATAAATTCTCCCTGTGGATTTTATATTAGATTATGACATTGTCTAAAACATAATAAACAAAGGCTCTTCTCATGATAAGCTGACTAAACAAAATGCCAAAAAGATTTGGTAACATTTTTAAGGAAACCAATAGTATTGTTTGAATGAAAAATACACTTTCTTATCTGGGGGCAGAATGTCATGCAAAATTTATTTAAGAAGAAATTTCTCTTTAATTTATTGGTTACTATTAGCTTCAAAAAGTGCTGCATGAACCCCTATGGTAGGTCAAAGCAAAATTATTTAAGCGAAGAATGTGAATCAATTTTTTTGCATTCGCATTGAACTTTAATCTGAGATGGTAGGATTTTAGATTTAGGCATACATATCTACACATACACACGTTATGTATATGTAAACTCCTGTAACTTGCTTTTGAGCCCAACAATACATCTTGACTATTTTGTCACATCAGCACATACAGGTTTATCATGCTTTTTCTAAGTAGTATAGTATACCTTACTACATTAAACCGTTTTCCTGTTTGAGGGAAGTTTAAAAATTTGGGGCAATTATAAAAAAGACGCCGATGGATTCTCTCTAACTTTTCTGTAGTGTAAAATTCTTAAAAATGGAATTACTTGGTCAATCTTACTAAATGCTGCCAAATTGTCTTTTGTCCCCTAAATTATTTACAAGATAGAACCATGCAGTCTCATTAGTAGTAAATGGGAGTTACTTTCTTCACATTCTCACCCATACTGGATATTATTAGTCTTTTCAATATTGATCAATATTGGCAAAAATGTCCAGTAATCTTCTGTACCAATTAGTCATCTACATTTATTTGGTGATGTTCTCATCCATATCCTTTGACTACGTTCTAGTAGAATGTGGGTCTTCATGAATTGTTTGATCTTTTCATATAGTTCGAACTGATCCTTTGTTTTGTGTGTTCTAAATATTTTCCATCAGCCTACAATTTGACTTTTAACTTTTTTATGGTATCTTTCATTGTAGGTAATTTAGATTTTTTTCAATAATTACCTCTGTCAGTCTTTTATGACTCCTGGGTTTCTTTCTTTAGGAAGGGGGAAATAAAATAAAAATATTCTCCTCTAGTGTTCCTAGTGCTTACGGTTATGGTCACCATGCTTAGTTCTTTAACTCTGAAATTAAAGAATTAAGGAATGTTGTCTGCTGCATTTCTGAGATTCTGCCTGAAAACATACCCTTTGTGCAATCAAATTTCTTAAATAACTCAGTATCATTTTTAAAGTCGATTTTAAAGTGTAAGCATAGTTCTCTAGAACTATGAACCAAGGACTATGAACTAAGTTGGCTTAGACTGGGGGAAGGCTACTTCTTTTCCTGAAGCAGAATGATGAGATTTTAATTTACTACTCTGTTTTTAGGAAGGGTTTGCTACACTATAGCACAATAATTTTTCAAAGGGAAGGAAGACAATAATACCTACTTTTATCTATTGTTCTCAGGGCTGTCGAGACTAAAGGCTCATATGCAATTATTTTATTTATCTTAGATTTCTGCTTACCTAGCAGTTGCACAGAAAGAGATTTCTACAGTCAGAGAGGCCTGGGTTCAAATCCTAGGTTCAGACACTTATGAACCCTATGAGCTTGGGCAAGTCCTTTGTTTTCTCTGAATTTGGGTTTCTGTTTTTGTTTGTTTTGTTCGTAGAACAGAGCTAACACCTATCGTCCCAGGATTAAGTGATGTGATATAGGCAAATTGCCCAGCATAGTCAGCCACAGTGCAAGATATATATATACTCTATCTCCTGTCCACCAATGCTCCCCAAACTTGTATCCCAGCAGCTCAGAGAGAAACGGATTAGCGGCTATACACTCCTCCAGGAGGCAAAGAATGTTCAACCTGTGGTTAATAGTAAAGTTTGGCTATAGTTGGGCCATAGGCTAGAAAGAGGCCAAAGAAAGAATAACTTAAGACTGGGCCACAGGTTTTCTTTAAGAAAAAGAATTGGACATTTAAAAAGGTCAAAAGATTGGAAGTTTAATAATGGAGTGGACTTATTGTACAGTGATTTTCTTTTTTTATTAGTCCCTTAATCCTGGAATTTGGGGCTTACTGAGCTGAATTTTACTCGTTGTTTGTATTGGCTAAAGTCAAATCTATGAATGGGCTTACATTAATGAAAATGATTGAGGACTGGATACAGAGCTGAGATTCTCTAACATTTGCAAAGATAAATTAAGACTGAGAACACAACAAACAACCTGATTAAAACAGGCAAGAGACCTGAGAAGCTGATATTTCACTCAAGAGGACATGCACATGGCAAATAAACACGGCTTAAGATCAGTGGTCATTAGCAAAATGCAAGTGAAAACCATGATGATATCCCACTACATATCTATTAGAAGAGGCTAAAACTTTTTTTTTTTTTTTTTTTAAATCTGGACAATCCCAAGTGCAGACAAAGATGTAGAACAATACAGCTCACGGAAAAGCAAAATGGTATGGCCGCTCTGGGATACCATCTGCCAGTTTCTTAGAAAGCTAAACTCATATTTACTTTATTATTCCAAAATTCTACTCCTGGGTATTTACCCCAGAGAAATGAAAACCTATGTCCATAGAGAAGTCAGTGCGTGGATGTTTACAGCGATTCTATTCACCACTGCCAAAAAATGGAAATGGAATCAACCCAAATGCCCTTCAGTGGGTGAATGGATAAACAAGCTATGGGACAGCTCTGTAATGGAATGTTACTTAGCAATAGAAAGCTGTGAGTTACTGGTATGACTATCACATGCGTTCTGATGAGTAAAAGAAGCCCAGCTCTGAAGGGTACAGACTGTACGATTCCATTTATACGACATACTCCTAAAGATTAAAAAAAAATCAGTGAAGGCAAATACATCAGTGGTTGCCAGGGTTTGGAGGAAGAGACACAAAGGGATGGCATCAGGGAGTGTTTTGGGCTGATGGTACTTTTCTGTATCCAGATTGTGGTATTGGCTACATGCATTTCAACGTGTGTGAAAATTTGTAAAAACACACACAAGAGGATTCCATTTTACTAGATGTTAACTTTAAAAATAATTTTTACAAGAGAATGAAAGCACAACCTATATGAAGACTCAGTTCTTTTAATGGGCGGGAATGAGGCCCACTACACACAGGATGGCCAGTGACCAGCACCTTCTTCCATCCAACTAAAAGGCAATCTTTTTCAAGTGCCTTCACACGCACGAAAGAATAGTAAAATGCAGAAACCAAAAGAACTGTTTTTTTCTGTTTGTGTTTTTTGGAGCCAGTTTTATCATCTACCAGTTAGCATCACCATTCTTCTACACAGAGAATACTCCCCCATGCTTCCCCAGCCTCCTGCAAGTAAGCCACGCGCAGGCCCTCCCCCACTCTGATCTCCGCCTTTTTCTTGGGAGCTACTGAACATCAGATCCCCAGTAGCCAGCTGACTGCCAGAGCCTTTGCTCTTGTAGCAACAGCTCAGTTACCACTATGATATAACCTCTCCTTCCCCTCTACTCCCATTCTCTATTTTTTTGGAACAAGTTGTCTTTAACCCTTGGACCCAATTTGAAGGCAATGGAAATAATTAAGACTGACATTTCTAGGGTTAAACGTCAAGTAGGAGAAAGAGCTGAAGAAGGAAATTCCCCAGCTTCTTAGTAATGAAAAGCTGAGGGTATGCCTTCTGTGGCTGTCTGCGAGATGCTTTCACATCCATGTGTCAAGGGTTTTTCAAACTGACAACTTGCAAATTTGAAATACAAAAATGCCCAAAGCGATATTTTAGTGGCTCAGGGAAACTCTTGTATGGGAAAAAGAATTCTAAAGTGAAACGTCTCTTGAAATCACACAGGGCCTGACCACGATACTCTAATTATGCTAATTGCTTCAATGCCCTTGCTTTATTTATGCTGAGCAGCTAAGATAAATAAAGGAAAATTGCTTTGGATCTAACTGTATTCATATCAGAATGCAAACTAGCCTGTGTTTGTTATGTGATTGCTGATCTGTTTACACTAAATTCTGCAGGTAATTGCAGTTTTGATTGCACATTTATTTCTAGCTGCACAGGTCCCAGGACTAGGTCTGTCTGTTTTTATAATTAAACCGTTTTGTAATATCTAAACTCACTAAAGAGCAAAATGATGCTTTAAGAATTTACATATTTTATGCATTAAATATAATACTTTGGTGAGCGGTGACAAAAAGGAAAAAAAGTATGTTTACCACCAAAAAAATTGGACAGCATGTTCTGGATTTGAAGAAATTCGAGACATCTGTTCCAAGGCCTGTTCACCGAATGGGACAGATGCCTGGCGCATCCCTATAATCTGTTCTCCAACACATAGTTTTTGAACTTTCAGTTGCAACTTTCGTATTAGTAAAATATGTTAAGAGAACATGCTGCCACTTGGTGATTCCTAAGACAATGGAACAGTATTTTATCCCCAATGTAGTGGTTGTGCTCTCGGTCCCTCACCCAGGAGCCCAAACTTTATAGAGCTGGCATTGTGTTTGCTTTCTATTCTAGACCAATCTGCTGGGGGTGTTGACTATGGTCACTGGTCTTAGCTAAAAATTCAGTTTTGATTACAGCTTTCTTTGGATTGCACCCACAGCTAACACATACTTGCGGGGCGGGGGAAGCAAAACACACACATACAGGAAAACAAATCTTCCTCCTCTTTAGGATGCCCAGACTTTAACACCACAAAGGAAAAGGAAGTGATAATATCACCACTGCAAATGTGGGGCCGTGTCACCTTTGCACCATTTCTTCATCCATCATCAAATTCTGAAACACTCATTCAGTCTACCCTACTTAACGGAAAAGTGAGTATCAGTCAATACAGACCAGCCCGCCAAGCTTCTTATCCTAGATTCTGCTCATGAAATAGCTACTATTATAAGCTTATTTTGTCTAAGATACCCCCGAGGCATGTTCTCAATACATACAGAGTTTTAGCACCCTGAAGGCGTCTCTGGCTTTCTTCCTTCCAAGATAAAGGAAGTTAGGGAAATGTTCAGACACTCAAATCATCTTGAGAAAACTAAGCTACCATGAAGAAACTTTAATTCTCTTAACACCAACAGATGCTTATCACCATACCCTAGTGCTGGAGCACAGGGCTAAGCAGCACGGTCATTAAAGGGCCTCCGAAGCCTTCCCTCACTTAAAAAGAACAACGGACCCCCCATGATTAAAGTGTTCCTGTTTGTATAGCTCTATTGTCTAGGGGGAGGTATGAGGAAGGAGAAACCAGAACAGAATAGGAAATCCAAAGCCAGACAAGCTCTGTGCTTGAAAGTAGGATGCCTCCTATCAGCCCCGTGACCTTGGAAAAGCTAGAAGCAAAGTGATTTAGCTACTCGGATCCTCACCTCCTGTAGCACGCTTACAAGGCTGTTGTGAGAAGCAGAAGGATATGACACGGGACCACTAGTCAGTAAGGTACGCGGCACTCAGTAATTATCAGCTGGTGTTATTGCTGTTGCTATCGTAGTCACAGAAGTTTCAAATGCTGACCAGTTTTTTAGGCATATCAATCACCACATGGGATCTGTGGCAGGCGTTCATTAAACTGTTACAGGACACACAGACATTGTAACCTACTATCTCCCTTGCTGGTCCACGGAGCAGATGCAACTTTCTCACAGCCTCGTCCAGCGGCCACTGGAAGAGGCTTGGATCAAATGCATATTTGCTGACAGAAGCATGAAAGATTTCTCAGAGGGCTTACTTTGAAAAAGAAGTTTTGTCCACTTGGCATCCTCCAGATTTGCAGACACATTAGGTCTCCTCCCTCCTCTCTGTCAAGTCCTTACTTGTCCATACCCTATTGTTGCATTCATCAACCTCTGCATAATTATTTATTAATGTTCCTATATTTCCCACTAGACTGAGAGTGTCCTCAAGGCAGGGGTGGTATCTTACTCTTCTTTTCATCCCTATAGCATCTCACATTCCCTTGAAGGGAAAAAAAAAATATTGAAGACAACCTGGGGATGAAAAAAAAAAAAAAGACACTGTTTATTAATAAAACAGCGCGGCAGATTTTAGGACCGGGATGTTAGCCTTCTTTTATTTAGGACAAGGTGAAGATGCCTGGATTCCTTGGGGTTTCTGTTGAAAGAGCCCCAGCCCCCAATTTTTTTGCTACCCTCTGGCAGGCAGATCAGGACCCAGCATTGTTCAAAGGGAAGCCCTAAACACCTACCCATCTAAAAATGTAATCCCCACATTCCAAATCCAAGTTCTCCTTGTTCTTCTCTAGGGCCCTCTGGGAAACCAGTTAATAAATTAATGGGAGAGCAGAATTCTGTGAATCCTTCCATTCCACTTCTTCCATAAATCCTGATTTTCACACGAGATGTGACCATGCATTTATTATCTCAGCACACTTATTCAAATCTTTCCAGTTTTCAGTACTCCACAGTCAGTGTGTGTATACACAGAAACTCACGTGCAGAAAGAAATGATACTTTTTCCAGAGAAAATCGTTGAGTCTGAGTAAAATGACCACTTTTCTGAGAGAAAGAGATAAGCTCCTGACTTATTTTGTCACAGGGACCTGTTAGAGCTGAGGCGTCAACACGCAAATCATAACGGTTACGCAGGGCAGCGATTTCTTCCTACGATAAGAAGTCTGGATATGGGCTCTGGCTCTGACGGATATCACAAGGTAGGTGGTTGTAGGTTATAGGCACAGCTTGAAAGGGAGTCAAATTCCACAACTTACCCACCTGGGGACTACTGGGAATACAACCTCTGAAAATGACTCATGCCCTAATATTTGCCTCGGCTATTAGCAGGATTGGGGAGTGGGTAAAGAAGAGAAAGGTCATGGGGAAGAGGGAATGCTAGCAGCTGGAAGCCCTGAGGTGGTCAACGAGCTTCTTTCTTATCTCCACATATACTCAGAAAGGCACTGTTCAAACGATCCTGAGTATGTAAGTTGTGGGGTCTCATCAGTTTCCTAAGGACAACTATGGGATTTGGCTTCTTTTTCAGCAGCAGGTGCTCAACACTCACCAGATGAATGGAAGGTCTGGAAGGACCTCCCTTTCACAACAAAAATGGATGAACATTAGTTGGTGTCAAATGCCTAACTTCATCAACACAATGAGGACTGAAGGACTGGGGAACCCAGCGAGGCTTTCGGAGTTTGGCCTTTACGATAGGCTACCTTGGCTCCTTCTCTTCATCCTGAACATTCTGCCTGGCTCTGCCTGCCTGATCCCCCATGACTAACAAGCTGTTTAATTCACCAGTGGTTTCCTTCATTATTTTACAGGATCAGCCTGGAGGAGCTACAGAAGCTATATGAGTATACATATTAAAACGTGTTTTACAAGGGCAATTCTATACTATACTTATGGTCATGCTCTATTTCAATTACCCTGAAAAATCTGCCCAATAAGTTGGTTTTCCCTTTAAAAAGGGGTGGGGCGGGGCGCTTGGGTGGCTCAGAGGGTTAAAGCCTCTGCCTTCGGCTCAGGTCATGATACCCGGGTCCTGGGATAGAGCCCCGCATTGGGCTCTCTCCTTGGTGGGGAGCCTGCTTCCTCCTCTCTCTTTCTGCCTGCCTCTCTGCCTACTTGTGATCTCTCTCTGTCAAATAAATAAATAAAATCTTAAAAAAAAAAAAAGCGGGGGGGTGCGCCTGGGTGGCTCAGTGGGTTAAGCCTCTGCCTTCGGCTCAGGTCCTGGGATCAAGCCCCGCATCGGGCTCTCTGTTCAGCAGGGAGCCTGCTTCCCCCTCTCTCTGCCTGCTGCTCTGCCTACTTGTGATCTCTCTCTCTGTCAAATAAATAAATAAATAAATAAAATCTTTTAAAAAGGGGTGGGGTATTACAGAGTCTGTGTAAAATAAATAATTTTATGGGAAAATGGAAAAGGAAAATTTCATAGGGTTTTCTTTTTAACTATATCAATAACTTCAGTATATTTTGAGTATATCTATTGCTAATTCCTGCCCAAGACTGTTAGTACCTTCAAATCCAAGTTAAGTACAAGTGAAAGGAAATCACTTATACCTAATGGTTCTGGCAAGTCAGGAGTAAGGAAACAAAGTCTGGAGTACTGGTGGTAAAAAGACAAGTATTCATAATTCAGAATTATGAAAATTATGTCAAATTGTGTTTGTCATTCACTGATAATTATTTTAATCTCTTCTGATTTTTTTCTTATTCCATTTCATCTTGCTGTTTTTCCCTTTATTTTTTCCAACTTGCCTGTCTCTCCATTTCATTTTTGTGTCTTCTTATTTGTTTTTGTCATGGTTTATCTCCCTACTTACTCTTTTGTAATCTTTCATTTCCCCCTCTTGCTATTAGTTACTTGGTCTGGCAGCTAAGAATGAAACAAAACAAATAGTTCTAGGCTCCTGAATCTTACTCTCACTTTCAATACCTAAAAATTTTTAGGTATATTTATGTATTAATGGTCAATACTTAGGTTAAAATTTTTAGAGAAAACCTCCCTTCCACTAGTGGGCTTCACATGTCCTGTGACTTAAAGACATCATGAAGCTTCTCCCCTCTGAAGATGGGCAGCTGCCTGTCCCTAGACTTAAGAAAGTCACAAATGTGACAGGGTCAGTTCTTCTTGGTATAATGCAATGACCCATCATACAGAACAAAATTCATGGAAATAAGTGAATGGAAACTCTACGTTCTCTCTAAAACCTCACACCACGGCTCTGACACCCCAGGAGATAGGAGCTAAGTTGAAACAAACTAAACTTTTACCACCTGGTTGCAGAAGTATGTTACTGAGAATTTTTTTAAATACTTCTTAAAAACTCCTCTTTACATAAAATAAAATTCTCAAGATATAAGAATAAAATAAGGTCCATACAAATGTAGCCTGGCAATATTATAGGGTATGATGACTCCCAATATTGTACTTGCTTAACTGTTTCCACGCTAAGTTGCAAAATTACAAAACATCCACGTTCTCAACTCTTGATTACATAATCTTTGAGATTCACATGATCTTTTAAAAAAAGATGACTAAAAGACTCAAATTTTAAGCTAAGACAAAACTAGAATATGGATCCCTTGCTTTGAGAGCTTTTCCCCTACATTATGAATATTATATATAGTACAAAAACAGTTACTATACTTTTTTTGAGTAGTCGGCTATCCAATATACAGATACTGTTATAAGTTGAACTGTATCCTCCTCAAATTCATATGTTGAAGTCCTAACCACCATTATCTTGAAATGTGACTTTATTTGAAAATAGGGTTGTTATACATGGTGAAGTTAAGATAAAGTTATTGGTGGGGTCATGATCCAATGTGACCAATGTCCCTATAAAAAGGTGAGATTTTGACACAGACATACACGCAAGAAGAATGCCATGTGAACTTGAAGGCAGAGAATGTGGTGATGCATCCACAACCAAAAGAACACTGAAGATTGCTGCAAACCACCAGATGCTAAGAGCAGCTTGGCATAGACTCCCCCTTATATCCTCAGAAGGATCCAAACCCTGACAAAACCTTGATATCAGACTTCTAGCCTTGGAACTGAGACAATGAATTTCTGTCATCTGTCATTAAAGCCATCCAGTTTGTGGTACTCTTTTTTTTTTTTTTTAAGAAAAAGAGAGAGAGAGAGGATCCCAAACAGGCTCCACACCCAGTGCATAGCCTGATGTGGGGCTCGATCCGCTCCTAGAACCCTGAGATCATGACCTGAGCTGAAATCAAGAGACAGATGCCCAACCAACTGAGCCACCCAGATGCCCCCAGGTTGTAGTACTCTCTTAAAGGCAGTACTACCAAACAAATACGGATTTCATTTTCCTAATAAAGGAGGAATGCTGATCACCAAGGAAGAACCATGAGCTATAGAGTCATGCAGACTGGGTTTGAATCTAGGTTCTGCTTCTTACCGATTAGCTGGGGCAAGCAATTCTTTGCATGTCAATTTCCTTTTCTGTAAAATGGAGAGAATGGTACCTACTTTATTAGGTTGTCAAGAATATCAACATGTAACCATTTCTTGAGTGCCTACTATATATATGTGTGTGTGTGTGTATGTGCACATGCACACTTGAATAGGATGGTGAACAAAACAGATCTTGTTTCTGCCCTTGTGGAGCTTACAATTTAGTAAAAGGGGACAGAAAAATACATTTACATACAAATGCTTATGCATTAAAACTTACGTTAAGTGTTATGAAGGAAAGGAATATGGTGTAACTGTGGAATGTTAGGAAGGCCTTGGAGACACCAGACAGTGTTGTCATGGTCAGACCAGGCCTTTCAGGGAAAGTGACATTTAGGCTGAGAACTCATTGATTAGAAAAATATAAGATGATAACTTAAATCAAGTTCATGGTATTCTATCTGAATCAGAATAGGTATTTGATTAAAGATAAATAGGTAAATAGGTATTAAAAGGTATTATAATAGGTATTATATAATAGGTATTAAAAGATAAATAGGTATTAAATAGGTATTTCATTAAAGACAGTGATAGTGGTTATTGGTCATAATGTCTCTCATACTAGGATCTGTTGTGTGGGGGACATAAGAGCGTCCATTGTCCTGGCATTCAAGGTCCTCCAGGACATTTCTTTCTGTCCTCTTTCTGTAGGTCTGTTGTGGCTCCCACTGCAAAAGGCAGGCCCATCCCCAATCAAAGGCAGGCACTGATCTGCTTTCTTGAGAATTTAGTTCATTGGTCTCCCTGTGGCCAGGGTCTTTCTGTAATAGCTAAGATTTCCTCTCTCCCTCTAGGAATATGACACCAGATCCAAAATCAATTACTACTTTCTGTAACACCCAAGATTTTTAGTCCCCATGACTTGAACCCTGCTGTCTTCTCTTTCAACCTTCATCACATACCATCCTCACACCCGTCCATCCAGATCCATTCATGGAAAATTGGTGAGCTTGAACAAATTGTGAGCTTGACCCTCCTCTGGGTCACTAAAACACAGGATCTACACCTTTAGTACTTCAGCCTGCCTTGAGTGACTTACTGTTACGTTTATCTTACCTTGCCTACTGGACTATAAAGAACTCTGAGGGCAGGCTCTTCGTCTAACTATCTCAAGGGTGGAGAGGAACATGGTGTGGTTCAGAAAACAGGTAGAACTTAATTGCCACTTAGTTCATGGACATTCTAAGAAGGTACCAAAGTTAAGAAAGACATACCAGACATAATTAGTAAACATGAGTCATACATATTTCCACATCACATATGGATATAAAATATTCGGATAAGGAATAAGAAAGGAGCATGTGCCAATTAACCTCACTTTCATTTCTCCCACCGAGCAAACATTTCCTTCATTGTTTATTTCAGCCAACACCCAACACGCACCTGGGAAAACCACTTTCCTTCGCTTTCTCAACACACACAATGGCGAGGAGTATAAGCAAAGGGTAGGATGGGATACACGCAGTTCAAAATAGCTGATGTCCTCTTTTCGCTCAGTTTTGCCAGAGAAGACAATTCTGGTATATTTTTAAAGTGTGCTTTCCTGGGCCTGAACGTCTTTGTCGGGAAAATGGGGGTACTGTTTCCTACCTTGGTCTCTTCTCCATGAACGTAAGATGAGTTTGGCATGCTCTCCTCTGTGAGAGGAGAGTGAGAGGTAAGAGTGGAGGTGTTTTTATTATCTTGCTGTAATACAGAGAAGGCCGTATCTGACTCTTCCTGCTACGCCGCCACAGTTACTTGGAGAGAGACATTTCTCACTCACAGGGATGCAACTACACGACTGCATCAAATTGAAGGTGAACACTGCGAGGTGGCTAAGGAGTTCAAATAACACAGGCCATGAGGAGAAGGCTTAAAAAAAAAAAAAAGATTCTGATCCAGTATTCATAATCACATTTACTGATCATCTGAAATATGATGATATTTCATCCCCTGAAATGATCTCCTGTGTCACATCAATTTCTAAAGAAATTCTCCTCTAAATAATTTTGTCTGCCCATACATTTATGGATTTTTACCACAAGGCTATGTCAAATACGAGCACTTAATTCAGAGCAAACACCATGTGCGTGTGTGTTTTTAAGGGCTTCTAAACCATATTAAATTTTCATTCATATAGGTACACAGAGACACATATTAAATAAACCCTCCACAAGAGGAACCCGGCTAGCACTGCAGCAAGAGATTTCCAAAGGGCCGAATTTATTACAAATTAATCAAATAGGTAAGATGGATCGTAATGGATATTCTAGCCAATGTAAACCGAGAGAGAGAGGAAAAAAAGCCCCAGCAGCAAGTCAAGAGCCAAATGTTTCTGTTTTGATTTATTTAGCATTTCCGAGATGTTTCTTCTATGGGGAACAATATGCAAGGCATTGGAAATTCAGAAGGCACATCTTTTGTGTACCATAAAAATGTGCTGCTAACCTACAATACCCTTATAGAAATACAATTCAATAAGAAACTCAGTTGGGAAGATGTCTCAATAGAACAACATGAAAAAAATGGTCAATACGAGAATGATTTACTTTACTTTTACAAGGGATTTTGATGCCGCGAATAGAAATGCCTTTGGAACTTATAAAACCCAGATAAACAGAGAGCCACAGTTTTAATTCTTATACATCTCTAATGTGCCTTTTTTTTTTTAAATTTTTTAAAGCAGATCATCTCTCTAAATCGTCACTTCTATCAGCCTATCGCTGAACACTGTTACAGCTCTCAGCCCTCAGGGCAAAGATAAGTCTTCACCATTGTCACATGTAGCACACACATATTCAGCCGTATCATGCTGAATGGGAATACAGTACTTTGTAGAAGCAGAAATGATTCCTGCAGAATATCCTGAGATACTTATCAAGCTGTTAAAGGAGACATCAGTCTTTTGTCTGTATTGCCCTTGACACATCCTCAAGGAAAGTATCTGGAAATTCTTTGTCTTCTGAAGAACCCTCGGACCTCTCAGGTCTAATGTAGGTTAAGTGCTCCACAGATCTCCCTAGAATAGAAAAGCACCTTGGCAACTATGGTCTGGCTTGCTAGATACACATATAATCCAAGTGCTAATTCCAAAGATCCCAGTATTTGAAAGCAGCGGCAGCAAAATGCCGAAGCTTCCGACAACATTGGCCTTGGACACAAAAAAGCTGGAATTCTCCCCTAAAATTTATCAGATACAACAATAACCTCTAAAAATCCAACAAGGGTGAAATGTATAAAGGTAAATTACCACATTATCATCCAATTATCATTGCTTGTTTTGTCAAGGGTAAATGACTATCTCGCAGCGTTCGGCGTTGGCTTATTGATTCGTGTGTCCAGTACCCAGGGTCTCTCTCAGGCGGCGGCCCTCACCTTGCCTCCCGGCGCTGACCATTTTATTACACGCTGCAGGCCGTGTGTACATCTCCCTGCCCATTCTGGAGGCATGAAGTGAAACGGATACATTACTGGAGATCATTGGGCACTGCCGAAGAAGTCATCGTGTTGCTTCCCCTCCCCCCCGAAAACACAGAAAAAAAAAAATCACCATGTTGTCATAATTGAAACTTGATTCAATTCACAAACTTGAAATGACACTTATCACTTCCTCATCTTTCCTGCCCGTGTCATTCTCCAGGAAATCGTCGGACTGAACTTTACACAAATCTCCCACGGATAAATATTTCCAGTTTCACATTTTTTTCTTTCCACAGATAAATCACAGTAAATGTGGAACTCTTCTTACTTCATCAGAGATTTAAAGAAACAAAACAAACCTCCCTCAGCAGATTAAACAAAACAACCAAACTCAGACAGCAAAGAGGCACGCACAACATCTGAGATTAATGGACCCACATTTCATCTCAAAGTGCTTTCTTGGCATAAACAATACATAAGGGTCACCTTATCCACCACTGAAGTGTAGCCCCCCTCAGAGGCACAGAAACTATATAACAGGAGAAATACTCACTCATTCTTGAGGGCAAGGGACGGTGACCTTTTTACTGTATTGGTAGCTTAGAGTTTCAACCCTGATCCAATCTCCTCTGCTCTTTCTACCAGTTGAAAATGAAACAGAGCAACTGGAGGGGAACCCCTCTGGGTTCAGTGGATTAATCCAACAAACTAATTTAACCAGAAGGAGGGGAAAGATGCTGGAAGGAGAGACAAGGACTCACTCCGGTGAGTTGTCAGAGCTGAATGGGGCTCCCCCACACTTTTCTCTCTCCCAACCCGTCTGGACACAGTCAAGGTATGGCAAAACACTGCATGGGTGGAAAGACTGGCCTCTAACTTAGAAATGACTATCCCAAGAAACTGTTAGGCTCAGAAGAGCCACGTTGGGTGACTGCAAAGGGGGATACTGGCATGGTTTGAATTCAGACACAAATGTGGGTGTCACTTATTTCAAAATGCACAGTCAGCCAGAGGGAGTGACTTGAGGGACACAGAGGTATATTATATCTGTGAGGAAGATATGGTATGGGTACATCCCTAAGTTGTCATTTTCCAGGTACTTAAAACGTTTCAAGTATGTTGTATCTCACTTAATACACCAACAGCCTTACAATGTTTGTATTTGTAGTATCATTTCCATTGTACACGTG
This sequence comes from Lontra canadensis, assembly GCF_010015895.1. Classification (NCBI taxonomy): domain Eukaryota; kingdom Metazoa; phylum Chordata; class Mammalia; order Carnivora; family Mustelidae; genus Lontra; species Lontra canadensis. The sequence goes on along the minus strand of NW_022631272.1, from coordinate 1,235 downwards.
AGTACAACGAGGTTCAGAGAATTTAGTGTCCTGTGTTCCATCACCAGTGGTTGGTAGAGCCTGAATCAGAATCATATGGTTCCAACATCAAATTCCATGCCAGCTCCAGTCCACCGTTCAAGCCCATGAAGTCTAGGGCAGCTGGCAGGACTCGGCTTACTTACTAGACCTCTGGAAGGTAGGCAGCAGATACCTGGGAGGGAAATGAGCACATAAGTATGGCAGAGACCCAGGAAAGAGATGAGGGGAGCTGAAGGAAGCTGGGGAACAGGAGAAGAGAATAAAAAAACAAAGCTCAGAGAAGGCCTGAGACAGGCTGGGATAGTAAGGCCAAGAAAGATCCAAAAGGACACAAGCACAAATCGCGAGTAAAATCAAAGCCAGCCAACTTTGTAGGGATGAGGCTGGTCAGAGACCTGACTTGAGTCACCAGAGATATGTAGGAGTCAGCTAGAGCGATGAAAAAGCTTGAGGAAGGAGCATTTATTCCAGGTTGAGGGAATTGAATTTTTAGCAAAGACATGATGACACATAAAAAATCCTTGACATCTGTGTACACCCCATGGGTGTGACTGGAAAGGGAAAAGGGATCTAACGCAGACTGTGACAAGGCACTGCGATGGAGCCCACAGCTCTCTTGCTTGCCATTCCCCAACTTGGAGCCCTTGCTTGATCTCAAACGCAAGGGATGCTGAGGGCTTGGTGGGTCAGGCTCTGGAGTCACCTTGATGCATGCTTACACAAGCACCCCATAGGACTTTGCTAAGTCCTCATAGCAAATTCAATCATTCACCCTGAAATTGAAAACCCTTCTTACCCTTCCCATCAACTAATGTACTGAATCCCGTTCCCCCGTGATTCATCTTTCTCCTGGCTGTTTACCCCCAGGGCCAGTGGAAAACCTCCCAGCACAACAAGGCTGTTTGGCTGCCCACACTGCCCCTACTCTCTCAGCACGTGTACACTGAACACACAGGGAACTTAAATGGGACTTGATATGTCATCTCATGAACGCATTCTTCAGCCATTTCATTTCTTACTCCTCAAGGGAGTGATAGTATCTCTTGCCATCAGTCAGGACTTGTTTCATCTGGTTGCACTTTATAGTCTCTGGCACGTGTTGGATGTTCGGCAGCTACCTGGGGCTGGGAGGAGGGTGCTACACTGGCTTGGGGGTGAGTGTGCTGTGGGGGGGGTGTGAGGGTTGGGAATTAGATATGTTCCCTACGTTACAC